>NC_092469.1:19835000-20100000 GCF_047495875.1 Pithys albifrons albifrons
TAAAGCGAGCCAGATGCCGGCTTTAATCCCCTCAGCTGGGGAGGATTTGCAAACACATTAGGAGGCAGAGCCAGCCCCTCCGCTCCGTGCCCCAGCCCCACGGCGGCACCGCGCCCCATCTGCCGCCTGGGGAAGGGGATCCCGGCCCCTAATTGCCTTCTCATGTCCGGATTAGGAGCTGACAAGGTGTCCGACAACAGAGACACGGCCATTCCTGCCACTTGTGTTTGGGGAGCACTGGGAGGGCCCTTCAGCTTCTCCTGCAAAGAGTTTGGGGGATTTGCCTCGGGTGACACGATGCCAGGGTGATGGAAAACATCATCAGGGTTGTGGGCCCTGCAGGGCAGCCTGGATGCTTCTGGGATACAGGCAGAGGTCGGACAGGCAGCTGTCCTGCAGGCAGGATGATGGATAGTGTGCCTGTCCCAGTGGTGTAATATCACAGCTGCTGGACCGGAACATGAGCTGACTCTCCTGCATCCCTGGTGGACATGGGATATTTTGGGCAAAGCTCTGTGGGTCCTTCCTGCAGCATTAATGTGGGAAGGGATTTCCATCCCGACCTCCATCGCTGCCAGCTCCTGCTGTGCTGCTGCATCCTCCCCCTGGGATTCAGCACACGAGACTGAGATTAAACAGGTACCAGCAGCAGGAGCGAGAGGAGTCACTCCAAAGTGTCACATCCCACAAGAGCAGCTCCAGGTGTGCATCCCATTTGGCTGACAGCATCCAGGCCAGCTCCCCTGCGCCACAATCCCAGCTCCCCCAGCACATACAGACCCTTCCCACAGTCAGGAAGGGGGAAGTGACCTCTGCAAAGCAGGGAGAGGCTGCTGCAGAGCCGCAGGAGCCGGATGGTGAGAGGAATGTGATGCCAGAGCAATGTTCCAACCCTGCAGCATCCCAGGAGGGGAAAAAGATGCCACCACACCCTCCTCACCCAAGAGCTGTCTCGCAGCACAACCTCAAAGCTTCCCAAAGGTTTGGGGTTCCCTCCAGCCACCCCAATCCAGGCTGGACTTTGAGGGGGGGACCAAACAGCCCACAGTCCTGCAGGAGCCAAGTACCCCTCCAGGATGCTGCTCACAGGGAATCTCCATGTCCTCCCCTGCCCATCCCAGCACTGCCTGGGAGGGATGAACCGTGTCCTGCTCTGCCTTTCCCAAGGAAACAGCTTCAGAAACACACACAAAATCTTTCTGAGTTGCCTCAGACCCCATATTTGCACTGCAGAGGCAACAGGGCTTTTTTTGAGGGTGGTTTGTGGTGTGTTCTTTTTTAAGACCAGGATCCCCTACATAACATTTAGCAGCCAGGAGTTCCGAGGGAGCAGAGCTCAGTACTTTAGAATGACGCCTCATTTGCCAAGAAATAATCCCAAGAAGCAAAAACAAAAACCAAAAAACACAAAAAACCCAGACTCAGATGATAATTAACTCCACAAAGCAGCAACCCCGAGCAGCTCAAATCTTTGCTGTAACTTCCCTGCCTCTTCTCCAAGGGCTTATTTCTTGTCTGCAACACAACAGCACCAGCACTCAGAGGCCTGCAGATTTTATAGGGGAGGGAGGGTGTACCCTAAACCCTGCTGAGAGATTTGCCCCCCAGCACACTCAGCTCACTGCCCTCAACCACGCATGGTGGGGGGCCCAGCCCCACATGAGACCCCATATCACTGAGCAAGGTTGTAGTGGGGTCACGCTCCATCCCTATGGAGGGCTGGAATAGGGATGTTGAGGATGCAGGGCTCCATCCTTGGGCGGACAGAGAGCAGAGGAAGGAGCTGGAGGTAGGGGGGGAACTGGATGATGCTGCCCCCAAACACCCACAAGCACCCCCTGGCAGGAAGGAGCTGCCTTTCAGGGTCCTCCCTGCAGACAAACAGCAAGACAAGGCAGGGCAGACCATCTGGGGGTGCAATTCAGCCTCCCATTCCCTCTCCCACCTTTAGGGCTGGCAGAAGGGATTCTCCACCAGGAGCTGGTCCAAGTGACCCTGACGGCCTCAAATCCCTGCCAGCATCATCCCTGCCAGCATCACCCCCTGCCCCTTCCTGCCCCTCACCAGGGAGGGGAATAGAAGAGAGAAGAGCTGAGAAAAAGCAGTGCAGAGCCAGCCCTTCCCGCTGCTGCTCCCCCCGGCATCCCCCTTCCCCTTCTGACCGCAAAAAGCCAACATCTCCCTGCGCCCCTCCAGCCAGGGGATGGGAATGTGGAAGCAATTGCACTTGGCAAGGCAGCAACAGTGAGTCAAAAACAGTTGTTTGGCTTGTCAGCCACCCAGGCCCTGCAGCACTCTTGTTTTCCTTTGCCTGCCTTAACCCCTTCCAGCCCCAGACACTTTATCCAGCAGGACCCACATCGCCCACTGTGGAAAGGGCACTGGTGCTGGGGAGAAGCCTCATCCCACCACCTGGCTGTTCTGCTCCTAAAAATGAGATAATGGGCAATCCCTCAGCATGAAAACCTGTGCAGACCTGTCATGGTGCTGTGAGGTACGCAGGGCTGGCATGGGACAGAGAGACACCCTGAGGCCAGCAAGGATGCCCAGTGGTCCTGGAGCATCCTACTTACTCACCGCAGGAGATGCAGAGAGGTCCCTGTCAATGCCACAGCAGTATCCAAGATAAGGAGACATGGATACATCTATTGGGGAGCCTGTGCCACCCCAAGGTGGTCAGATACCCCGGGCAGTGCCAACCTGTTGGCTCAGAGTGATTTAAAATCCTGAGCACAGCCCACCCCATCCCCTTTATGGCAGTTTAGCACATCCCAGGCTGCTTCCCACAGGCTCCTTCAGCTCCTTCCCTACCAGCCATATGGCAGCAAGGCCAGAATCACATTGAGAACCACCATGTGCTGCATCAAGGGCTTTTCTCCATCCCCAGGTCACCCCTCACAGCCCAAGATGGGGGTCTCACACAGCAACATCTCCCCATCCAGCAACATCACACACTCCATTCAAGCCATCACCAATTCAGGGCAGGGTGGGGGGACACCAGGATCCACCCAATCCCTCCCCACCATGAAGGGACAGCCATAGGGGTCAGGGTATCCCTCTGGGCACCCAGCTGGGACCTGCACCCCTCTATTTCCCCCAGCACTGAACCCCAAATGGGTCCCAGAGAAGACAGACATGAGGAGGGAGCCTGGGAATGGGGGTGCTCCCTCTGTCCATTGGGGGGACCCCCCACTGCACCCCTACAGTTCAAGGGAACCAGGTCAAGGAGGTGGATGGGGAAGAGTTAAACCCTCTGGAGCGTGTGGAAGGGGAGGAAAAGTGGAGGGCAAGGCTGCGCCCGCCAGGGAGAGACAAAGCGAGATGCAAGAGCCAAGAGATGAAGGCGAGGATGCGATAAGAGGGGGAGCGGGGTGTGTGCGCTGGAGCGAGGGAAGGGGAGGAGGAGGAGGAGAGGTGGGTGATGACCAAAGTCATTGAACATTTTTTGGCACGCCTACCCCCGAGTATCCTGGCCGTTGGCCCAGCTCGGAGCTGAACTTAAACAAACTCCTGTTGCAGCCATCTGCTTGATTTTAAAATAAATCAAACAATCTGTTGAGCCGTGGGTGATCAAATTTCCATCTGTGCGGACGCCTGCTCGCCTCCTCGGAGCCTCCGCTTGCCTCTACCAGCCAAACACTCCTGGCAGCATGTGGCCTCCCTAATTCCTCCAGGAAAGGGAGAAACCGGACCTCCCCCTGCACCCCGGCCCCCTCCCAGCCCTTCCCTGCCACCCTCCTAACTCAAACCAAGTGCTATTTTTACAGCCGCCCACCAGCCAGAGATGTATCCCGGGTTTAAACGGGAGGAAAACAGGGCTGGAGGGAATATCCCAAGAGGTATCGAGCTGCTCCACTGCTGCCCACGCTGCGGGGATTCCTCATCCTGTCTCCATCCATCCCACGGGTCTGAGGGAATGGGAAGGAAAAGGGCAGCAGCTGCCAGCCCCAGAGCTGGTGACTGTGAAGCTGAGACCACGGACTGGTCAGAAATAGCAGCTGTGAAGCCAGTGCAGTGTGGCTGTTTCCAGGGCAGGGACATCAGACACGCATCACCTCCAGGTGCCCGGGGGTGCCACCCAGCCCAGCCACCTCCCCCAGGCAGCCCTTGAGGCTACACAAAATCACCCCAGGCTAAGTGTTCTCCCTTCCTTCAGTAGCAGGCAACCCAAGGGGATGCAGTGCCACTTCCATATTGTCCCAAGGTCCCCAAAGTGCCAAAAGAGGAGTGGCATCTCCCTTTTCCATGGTCTCTTTGCATCCTGCAAGACCCCTGCTCACCCTGGGCTGCCACCTGGCCACCAGCTCCGCACATGGGGACCCCTGAGGAGAATGGCACCCATGACACCTGTGGCCTCAAACACCCTCTGATGGGTCAGTCCCTTCTCCAAGCCAGGGACAAACCTCTGCTGGCATCACCCAGCCTTTGCTCCCCTTCCCCAGAGCCCTTCCTTCCGCTCCAAGCAGAGGGCACCGGGCACAGGGCCAGCACAGCCAGAACTAGGGCAGCAAGGGGTGGGGAAACACGGCAAAAGGACTAAAAGACAAGCAAAGAGGGAGGAAATAATTTGTGAATGAAGGAGGAGAGGGGATGCATAAAGGAGGGAGTGAGTTTCAGGCTTGCTGGACCCCAGCAGCTCCAGTGTGGAAGATCAGAGTGAGAGCAGGAGCTGCTGCGCACAGGGAGGGGAGGAAGGACACGACACAGCAGGATTTACTCCTTCTTGAAGGCTACAAATATTAGGGTGACACTTTGCCGAGGGTCCCCATGGCACGGTGAAAGCAACAGCGAGGAAGAGGAGGTGCCCAAGGTGCCCAGCACCCACCACAGCCCTGCCAAGAGCCCGAGCCAGCGGCCACAGAACAAACCTCACCCACACGGGACGCTGCCAAACCAAGAGCAGTCCCGGCCAGCCCAGGACCAGGCTGGCCAAGCCACTCTCTGCTGGAAATAACGGGGAGCCAGGGCGGGTTTGGGAGCAGGGTGGCCCCCACCCTGCTGCAGCCTCGAATGCTTCCCAGTGCCAGCTTTTGGGAGGGAGTGCGGGCAGTGGAGGGGTTGAACAGCCCAGAGCACACCACATGCAGCACCTGGGCTCCAGGATGCAGGATCATCATGATTAGGATGAGGGTGGGGGGGATCAGAACGGAAAAAAATGCTGGAATAAATTATAAAGAAGCTTGTGTGACCCCAGTGAATCCCTGTGCCACCAGGCACCCACCGTGGGAACAGCCCCAGTGGAAAAACTGCTCCTGGGGATCCACATTCCTGAGCAGCTGCTCAGGGGGTGGCTGAGATTTAGGGGGGGGTCCCCCAAAATCTGCTCATGGAGTTAAATCCAAGCACAGCCCTGACAGGATGCACAGCAGGGAGCAGGTTACACAGCACAAGCAACAGCGGAAAGGAATAAAAAAAAAACACCAAGCCCCTTTTTGGAAGAGGAAAGGGCTGACAGGACCTGGCTGAGAAGCAGGAGAAAGCCCAGATTTCCCAGTTACTGTGCAGATGTTCTGGACTGAAAACAGAAGACGGCAGGAGCGAATTCATCTCCCCCTCCAGAGACGCCTTTGCCAGGGCATCTGGACTGTGTCTACAGGCAGGAGAGCCGGCTTCCCGCTGCTTCCCAGGGAGCCCCAGCACCGGGAATGGCCCGGGGTGCCCACCCGCACCCAAGAGCTGAGACTCCAGCAACAACCTGGCCCTATCCTCACACCGGTTGACCTTGGCACTGGTGCCTCCCGGGAAAACTGAAGAGCCTTGTCTTTGCTGTGTTTTCACTTTGGGATAACTCAGTGCTGCCTGCCCTGAAGAGCCCGGGGGGGTGACAAGGAGAAGAAAATGCAGCTGTTCTAGAAGTGAGGACAAGGAGAGAGGGTGGGAGACATACATACATACACATATATATCTATATATATATATATGCACACACACTTATTCCTGGCCAGGGTAATAACTGGAATCACCAGCACTTGATCATCACTCAATGAAAAGCTTCACAGCTGACCAAAGTCAGCCCATTCCCAGAAACACACTGCAAGCAGATGGAAGGTAACAGTGGCAATTTGCTGTTTGCCCCACACCCCACACACGGGTGCTCAGCTGTCTGTGTGTCCGTCCATCCCTCCCTCCTGGGTCTGTCTGTCCCACCATGACTGCAAACCACCGAGCAAGAGCCTGATGCTTTGGCTGTCAGCAAAATGTTCCCAGCTCCAAGGAACCTGCCAGCAACTGTGGTGTCTGGCTCCCCAGGGACAGAGGCAGCTGCTGGTGGCCCCTCAGAGCCACCAGATGATAAACTCCCTGTTTCCAAGGGGGGCAAAGCTGGGGGGGACAATTAAAACCATTTTGGAGGGTCAGCTGGGAGAACTCCCCCTGTACAGGGTTGCAGCAGAGCCCAAGGCTGTGCCATGGGATGCACATCCTGCAGGGATGGGCAGCCAGCCCAGCGGGGGCTCAATCCCCCCATGACAGTAATCCCCAGCCCAAAAAGCAGCAGGTGTTGGGGACACAGCAGGTGACAGCATAACAGGACACAGCCTCGAGGGGGTCACAGAGCTCTGGGAACAGTCCAGGCTCTTGCCCTCCAGTTAAGGTAGGCAGCTGCCCATCCCACAGGAAAGGGGGTGATGCTCCTGGCTGCAGGGTCACCACCATCCCTCTCCCCTAATGACCCTCCCCCTCATCCCAGCTGGGTCTCAGCCTTGTTTCAGCTCTAAACTAGAAGGCAAAAATTCACCAGGAGGAGTTGGAAGAGCAAACCAGTTCCTGAGAGCCTTCCTGCCCTTTCCACATCCCTCAAAGGGGGTGCCAGGACCCTTGCCATGCATTCCTGATCAGAGCTAACCCCCAAACCAAGCCACTCACCCCCACCAACATCCAGCTCTCCCACGGTACCAGGATGGGTGATGCCATGGTCAGGTCTGCTGGAAGCCAGCAGGAAGAGGCAGCACCAGAGCAGACAGTGATTTCCTGAGTTTGTCTGCAAGGGCTGGAATAACCCTTGGGAAATCCTGTGGCAGGTCCCTCTGCCACCGGGAATGGCCCATCCAGCACCAGTGCCTGTACATACCCAGGAAAACACAGTGCTCTGGAAGTTCTCCTACACCTGTGGTATGACAGCAGGGACACCCCAGGCCCATTTTGCATGTTTCAATGGGATGGGATGGGATGTAAGGCAGCCTGAGGCAGCCACAGTGCTCACCCTGCCCTGGCACAGGTCTTGGCATGCTCAGCACCAGCACCTCGCCGTGGGCCGGCAGGTTGAAGAGGGAAAGCTGGGGCAGCTGCTGCTCTGAGTGCGCCAGATCCGTGGGTAAACAGATGACTTCAGCCTCCTGAGAGCTACTAAAGCCCAGCAGCACTTGTACTAACGTGGAAGAGGGGTGGAAAATAAGGAAAATAAAGAGGGAGAATCAACATCATACTCATGCCAGGCCACAAAGCACACCCAGGTAACATCCTCCTCCTCCCACCCAGCCAAAACTCTCTCACAGAGCTGTCCCCTTCATCCCTGCTCTGCTACTGAAGATCCAGGGGGGAAAACAAGTCACACAGCAGCCAGACCAGCTGTATGAGGCTGTTTATCCATCCATGGCACAGTTTGGCTTGCATGTGCCAGGGTGGCTGGGGAGCAGGGAGAGGCTGGCACAGCTGCCAGCACCACGCCAGAACTGCTGCTCACCTGGCAGTGAGAGCAAACCACGACCTGCCTGCAGCAGCCTGGGCTGGCACAAGGGCCCCAGAACCCTCCACATCGCTCAGGGAGAGCAACTAGGGGGCAATGCCTTTGGCAATGGAGCAGCACCGCATCCCTGAAAGCCCGTCTGGCACGCGCCGCTCCACAGCACCGGCTCTGCAAGGAGCCAAGGCACGCTCGAGGCACCACTGCCACCCGCCTTGGCCATGGGGGACCTGGGGCTGTCACAGCCCTGGGACGGGGCCCGGGAAGATCACGCCGCTGGAAGGTCTCCCATCTCCAGCTGCTCACAGCGTAAGAGAGCCTGGAGCAGCTGGAAGCCTGCCACCAGGTTCCAGTGGCTGTTTCCAGCTCCCAGGGATGTTCCTGCCCCACCACCTTCACAGATTTTCCCCATGTCCCCATCCTGGCAGTCCCCAAGAAGGGCAGTGTCCCCTCAACACACCAGAGGGGTATTTCATTGCCTCCCCTTCAAGCCCAGGATGCCAGCATGTGGCACAAGCCTTTTGCTACAGAGAGGAAGGGCAACATCTGGCCAGATGCTGCCCAGCAGTACAGGACCAGAGGGAGCTGTCAGGCTGATGGCCCACCCTGGGAAGCCAGAGATGCTCAGGGAGCACCCTGTTCCAAGCAGCACATGTCAAAGGTTCTGGCAGGGAGCAAAGAGAGCCCTCCCCACCCCAAAAATCAGCACAGGAACAGACTGAGGGTACAGCAGACACCCACCACAGCCAGCAAGGTGCAAACAGGCAAACCAGCTGTGCCCTGTGCCCAGACAGTTCCCACACCACCATGGGTCCCCAAAACCTGCTCTGGAGATAGAGATGGCTCCCTGGCACTAACTCAGCCCCTGAGGACAATGATGGGAGGTGTCAACCCAGGACTCAACTGGCATGTTGGGGGGCACAGGAGGGCAAAAAGCCAACTCCTGACAACACTGATGTAGTTGGAAAACCAGGCACCCACACTGCTGTGCAGGGAAGTCCCTCCTCACTGGGAAGCAGCCAAAGAGCATCCCAGGCTGCCCTCTGCGACCGTGCTTCCCGGATGGCTGAGAAAGGCCAAGTGTCTGGACAAAACATCTGTCTGGCCACAACAGCCAGAGCCGTCCGTCCGTCCCTCTGCCCCATCTCCCGACTTGGCTGCGACTCCAGAGGCTGCTGCAGATGCTCTGGTGGTTGTGAAAGCATTTTCACTGCCTGGGGTGAGAGTGGAGCCTGTCCCTCTCCCCAGGGGGCCACGTGGGATATTTTGGGGGGGTGCAGCACAGTTTCAGGCCAGTATTTTTGGCAGGTGCCTGCAGAAGGGAGGCAATGCTCGAGCTGCCAGTCCTTTGCTGCTGCTGCTTTTGGGAAAGGCAGCGAGAAGTCAAGGAGCAGGGAGGGGAGGGTGAAAAATAAATATATAGCAGCCAGCTGGTGAGCTGTGGAGTCAGCACAAGGTCTGGAGGACACGGTGCTGGCAGCGGCACAGGAGCCCTGGTATTTTGGACAGCTGGTACAGCAAGGTCAGCCCGGCCAAAGCAAAGACCCCTGTGCTGTTCCCCCTGCTATGGCTGAAGGACAGACACCCCTGGCTGGAAATCCTGATGGGAGAAGCCACTAACCCATGGAGTGACTCTGAAACAAGGTAAGTGGCGGGTGAGGATGAGGAGGGACAGATGGCTGCGAGTTCCCAGCCCGGCTGGGTACACACCAAACCCACCCTGACCTCATGGGCAGGAAAAAGCATGTGGCACATTTTCCTCATGTTATTTCTTTGTTTGCCATCTGGGAACATGATCCCACAGGAGGCCGTGCTCCGAGACATGAAGTCATATCATGATTATATTGCCACCTCCGTGCCGGGATTGAGATCTCATCCCAAAATGCCAGGTCGGGTCAGTGTTGGCCATAGCAGCGCTGCAGAGGAAGCTGCTTTGCTGAAAGGCAATGTGGGCCTCACTCAAAACATCTTCACACAGAAACATGCTGCAAACAAAACAGCTTTACCCCAATAAAGTTGGCTTAAAACACCTTGGCCTGGTTTTGCTCTGTATTCCCAAAACCAACCCAACCTGGGAGGCAAAAGATTGAAATGAATGAGACCAACTCTGCTTCTTCTTTACATTTAAGGGATGAGCAGAAGCCTGTGCCACCCCTTTGGAGCCCACACACGAAGCCTGAGGTGGGGACACACCAAAGTGCCACCAGCTCGGCCAAAAATCACCCAAAATGCCGCCAGTTGCCAGAAGGACTTTGGTTTCCTTCAACATTCATAAACGACGCAAAGAAAGCAGAGGAGCTGCCTGCCTGGCCGTGACCTGGGACACTTCCTGCACAGGTCTCATTTCTCATGCTCAGACACACCCAAATATTTGGGAATTCAGCCCAGTGCAATGCAGGAGGAGGGTAAGGCATCACCCTCCATCTCCCAAGTTTACTTTTGTGGTATCCAGGAGCTTCAGCTGCTGCTCAGCATCAAGTGGGACAAGGTTTAGTTGAGAACACAAGAGCTCTTTGATGTTTGCCCAAAATCTTTTCAAAAGCCAAAAGGAAAATGCCCACCAACAGCTGTCAGTTCAACGTAGTGATTTGGAAATGCAGCGTGACCTTTGGAGCTCAGAACCTGCAAGAGGGGCCAAATTCCCAGCTGAGCCAACAGCACCACTGCTGATTAGTAAATACAGTGAACTCAGCCCCAGGAGTCTGACTGTGCCCTGTCAGTCATAGCACCACACAACCAGAGCCAGGAGTCCCCTGCAAAGTGGGAATGGGATATGGAAAGCACCAGGTGATGCTCAGAAATCAGCCTGAGGCAGTGAGCTCCAAATGCTCTCAAAGAGCAGGATGGCAACACCTGTATGAGCAACAAAGCAAACTTGAACATAGAATCACAGACTCATTTAGGTTGGAAAAGCCCTCCATGATCAAGTCCAACCATTCCCCCAGTATTGCCAAGGTCACCACTAAACCATGTCCCCAAGTGCCACATCTACAGAGCTTTTCATTCCCTCCAGGGGTGGTGACTCCACCACTGAAGCTTTTCCTGATGAATACAGGACACCAAAAATGCCAGATGGGCAAAACACAAGAAGCCCTTGGGCTGGAAACATTGGCAGCCTCTGGGCACCAACCAAATCTGGGCACTTTATAGTTTATTCACAGCCCTCAGTCTCAACACTGGTCCACTCACAGCAGCTTCCCATCCCACAGAACCCAAGGAGCCAGGTCCTCCCGGGAAGGATGCACATAACAGTGGGATGCACAGGCAGTTTATTCAGATCAGGAAGATTGTAGGTTGTAGCAGCACCCCTAAACCCACAGTCCCACAGAGAAGGATGCAAACATCTGCACAGTTCCCCTTGCAAGGGGCACAGCTGGGAAGAAGATGCATCCTCACAGCACACATCTGGACAGTTCAGAGTGACAAGCCAAGGGATGCCCATCCTGGGCAACCTTTTCACACTCAGCATTGCCATTTTTTCTTGGGCAGAAAGCCTAAACTCACCCACCATGCCAGCAACAGCAGGACCCTGCAGCAGCCTCTCTGCAGGCAGAGCTCACCTCCAGGAGAGCTTCCTGCAGCAGGCAGGACCACAGGCACCATCACAGCTTCACAGAGCATCACCTGTCCCACTGCTCCACACCACCAAACCAGAGCAGAGATGTCTCCAACCCCCTGAAGAGCCTCAGATGTGGAGGTCCCTCATCAGCACCTCCACGCTGTTACAGATACGACCTGAGCTCCATCTGGTTTTGCTGCCCTGCTAAGACAGAGGGATGTGGAGGTGTCTGGTAGCTTTTGGAGTATTGACCTCAGGCTTTGAGCCATCTGTATCAACCAAATGCAGGCAGGACAGCAGCAAACCACAGCTCCATGTGCAGGGGTGTGTGAAAAAGCGTGTGCAGTCAAAACCCTCCTGCCTGGTCCCATTGGAATGGGGACCCGGCTGTCACCCCAGAGTGAAAGGCTCATCTGGGGAGTAAGGCAGTAAGTGTGGCTGAACAAGGGTACAGCTAAATTAGTCAAGTGCCCTGCCCAAGTATTAAGCCATGTTTTAAATAACCTTGACATCTGTGAAGTCTCAGCCTGTTGGGAAGCATGTGGAGACAGGGAGGGAAAAGGCGACAGGGCCTTCTGGCCAGCCAGAGTCCCCCCCAGGACACAGCAGAGCCTGGCCCTGCCATCCCCAGGCAGCTCTGCTGTGCCTCCTGCCACTCAGCCCCTTGCAGCAGCCCCTTAATTTGCTCATTAGCAAATGCAGGAACAGGAGGGAGGAACTGAATAGTGTCCCTTCCCCTGGACACACTCTGTGTCCTCGTGGGAGTTTGGGATTGGGGCCAACAGGAACGAGGACTGGCATGTCTGAAAAATGTTGGGTTCTGGGTGGGTCACTTAAGGAATCCTACGGGAAGCACCCAGAGCACCAATCACCAATATCCATGCCAGGACAGGCCCACAAGTGGCCTGGGGACATTATGGGCAGAGGCATGGAATAGCAGCTGGGGGCATGCGGATGATGCCCCCCTCACCAGCTGCACCCACACGGGCTCTGCTGGGGCAGCACTGCAGCATCACCCTTAGGACAGCACCATGGGATGCTCACCTGACTTCTGAGACCTTCCACAGCCACCAGACACCTCCACTGGCCAAGGGCTCCAGCACCTTGCAAATGCCACCAGACCAGGGGACCCACAGATGGGCACACGGGCATCGTGACTACACAGGCATTGCAAACCACTCAACAACTGTGAAAATAAAACATCTGCAGCCACAAATAACCAGAAATTATGTTGGGACCATCCAGCTCAGGCCAATGAAGCCTGGGGGAAAACACATTAAACACTCTGGCTTCCTGAGGATTCCCATCTTCAGTGCCAACCAAACCTCCCATACCAACCTGGCACTCTCCAGGTGTGTGCAGCTCCTGCTTGGTGGCTTTCCAAGCAGTGTCCCCCCCCCAGCTCAGCAGCCAGCACAGCTGAATGGAAAATTATATTTGTAAGCAGCCAAGGGAGAGCAACCAGAGAGAAAAGGAGCACTGTCTTGGAAGGGCTGGTTTACATTTCTAAAGAAAATGCCAGCGCCTCAGAGAGCCGCAGGGTTCTGGCTATGGAGCAGAGAGGCTTTGAAAATGACCTCAGGGATTTAGGATGTTGGCATTTTAGGGAGCCCAGCCTGGGGCCTGTTTGCAGATACAGAGCAGCAGCTCTGGAGAGCTCCTGCAAGGTGGAAATTCAGCAGTAAAAGCTGGTATTTCCCCATCCCATGGGAAAGACAAGCTTGGGAGTAATAAACTTTTGCTCTGCCATGTCCTTTCTAGGTGATGCCCCCAAAGTATCCTGTGTAATCCTGGTGGGAGGCACAGAAAAGAACAACTGGGGAAACTGGCAGCACCTGGGTGATGACATCTGTCAGGGCTGCAGGACTTTGGGAGGGCACAGAGGGACACTGCCTGGGGGTCCCTCACAGCAGGATAATCAGAGCAGCACAGGTGGGGGAAATCCAGCCCTGTGCCCACACATCAGCACTCCAGCTGAGGGAATGGCTGGGATTCTCCAAGGGAAACCCCGTGATTAAGGCACCTTGTAAAACTGGAGATAACTTGGGAAGTTTCTCTACAGAGCTCTTTCAAGCTTCCCAAGGATGGTTCTGCAGAGGGCAGGTCAGGCAGCACTCCTGCCCCTCTGGCACCTCTGAGTACCCTTGATGGCAAGTGGGACAGGATTGGGATTTCTTCTTTCCTGGCTCCCACCTCCCTCACGCAGGGCTGCAAGCGAGTGGGTGCCAATAACACACATACACACTTCTGGAACGGGACAAGTCTTGGCTGTTCCCACCTCCTGGAAGGATTTTTATCTGTTCCTTCACAGCTTGACAGCTCCAAAACTTCATTGCTAAAGGCACCCCATCCATTAGCGTTCACCCTCAGGGACCAGACCCAAAAGAAGAGCATCCATCTCCATCCGCTCCAACTCCTCCTTGATTCCAGAGATGGGAAGTGCTGGGAAAAGAGGGATGGGGTCCGGGCCAACTGTCTTACCTTGGGGAGGAGAGCTGGGGGTGCCACTGCCAGGAGCTCTGGCGGGGTCATGCTCTTGCCAGCCAGGACCACGGCACCACACTCGGCACAAGCGCCGATGGTCAGCTGCTTCCCGTCATCCACCAGCAGGCTGTTGGCCACGCGGAGGGTGTAGAGGAAGACGGGAAGTCTGGCCACTTGAACCGCTTTTAATCCAAGGCATCGCTTCTTCTCCTGCCGGCAGAAGAAGCAGACGAAGGTCTCCACTTTGTACTGTCGGGACCAGGCACTGCTGGGGTGGTGGGAGTTCCTGCCCTCGTGCTGCAGCCACTGTCCCAGCAGGTCATGGTAGCACAAGACACAGGTGGCCACCAGCCCAGTGGAGTCGGCTGGTCTGGCCCGTGGGGCCGGCGGGTAGACTGTCAAGAAGGGGAAAAAGGGCTCCTTCTCCCCAAACCGTCCCGGAGGGTTGACATTGAGCTGGAACTCTTTGCCAGCTCCCAACTCAGCCCCACAGATGTAGCAGAAGGAGGTTGGACCAGGCTTGATGACAGCAGGGTGGCCGGTCAGGTCCCCAGCAGAGAAGACCTGGTGGTACCTCCCTAGGAAGCTCTGCACTGAGGAGATGAGCTCCTCGTTGTGACAGGCCCTGTACATGGCCCACAGGTCCTGCAGCACCCCGAAACACTTGCGGCAGCTGCTGACCTCCCAGTGCTTGTTCAGCCCCTTGGCACCGGGCGGGCAGGGCAAGAGGCTGAGGAAGGGGAAATGCATGGTGCTCTTGGCATTGCCATTGGTGATTTTGGCCGCCACCGGCCTCGCCTCCTTGCCGCACTCCTCCCCGCAGAGGTAGCAAGCCTCAGGCACCGGCGGGATGCCCATCCCGTCCTCCTTCATCCCTCGCTGGCCCTTGGCAGGCATGGCACCGGCGCTGAGGGGCACCACGTAAAGCCGCTGCAGCACAGGCACGTTGGCCAGCTCGAAGCTTTGCCACTGCTGCATGAGTGAGGCAAAGCAGCAGGGACACACCAGGGTGCTGCCGGTGGGAGAGAGGGGCTGGGCGCCCGGTGGGGGGTTGTGCAGCCAGAGGAAGGGGAAAAAGGGTCCCGGCGAGGTCTTCTCCTGTTTCTGCACGTGGACGCGGTGCTGGGCAGTGGGTGCCAAGGGGCTGCCGCAGATGTAGCAGGCAGTGCCCGGTGCCCAAGCGGGCCGCTCGCTGCCTTCGTACTCCTCCTCCTCCTCCTCGCTGGTGATGTTGATCTCGCTGTCCGAGGAGCAGCACGGGGGACCCCGCTCGCCCCCTGTCGCCGTCGGGGGGGGCCGCGCCGCGCCGCCCACCCCCTCGGGCTCCGAGAGGGGCTCGGCGTCGGAGAGCTCGGAGAGCTCGGAGCCGGCTGCCGGCCCGTCCTCCTCCTCTTCTTCCTCCTCCTCCTCCTCCTGGTGGCCGGCGGCGCGGCGCGGAGGCGCGGCGGGGTCCCAGCCCGTAGCCCCCCGCCGCAGCCCGGCTCCCCCCGCCGCCGCCGCCTCGCACTGATGGGGCCGCTTGAGCCAGTACATGCGCTTCTCCACCGGCGTGCGGCTGCGCTCGAAGGAGTCCCACTGCTCGCCCAGGAAGCAGCGGCAGACAGCGCAGACCAGGGCGCAGCCCTCCGCCGAGACGGCGCGGGCGCCGGGCGCCGGCTCCTGGTGCTGCAGGAAGGGGAAGAAGGGCCGGTGGTCGCGGGGGGGTCGCACTTGAAGCTTGAGCTCTTTGCCGCGGCTGATGCCGCCGCCGCAGATGAAGCAGCAGAGCGGGGGCGCCGGGGGTTGCGGAGCCCCGGGGCCGCCCCCACCCGCCGCTGCCGCCGCCTCGCCGGCCGCCAGCGCGGCCATCAGCCGCTGCTTGCGGGAAAGCGGCGCCGCCGCTGCCCCCGGCCCCGCCGCCGCCCCCGGCCCCGCCGCGCTCATCGCCGCCCCCGGCTCATCCCGCGGCTCCGCCGGACACGCAGGCTCGGGGGGCGGGTTTGCGGAGCGCTCCCCCCTCACCACCCCCCCTCCGCCCGCCTCCTCCCGCCGGGGGAAGGCAGCGAGAAAGGAAAAAAAAAATAAAAATAATGAAACAACACACACACCACACACACACACAAAAAGCTCCCTACAGCAACAAAATATCCCCGCACGGCAACAAAAATAAACCCGGGATAAAAGTTTGGTGCGAAAGTTTGGGTCCCGCCGGCGGCGCGGAGGAAGGGCGGCTGCCGGCCGCCTCCCGGCCCCGGCGCCCCCGGCCCGGCTCCTCCCCGGCCGCCCCGCCGCGACCTGCCCGCCCGGGGGGGCCCGAGGGGAGGAACGAGCCGCTGCCGTCCCCCCCTGCCCGCTCGGGGGAGGAACGAGCCGCTGCCGCCCCCCCCCCCCGCCCGCCCGCCCACCGCCACTCCGGCGCGGAGCGAGTGGACCCCACGAGGGAGGGACGTGGGGATTTACAAACCCGCCCCACCGAGGGGGTTTATAACAGGCCCCACGCGGGGCGGTCCGCACGCGTTGTCCCCTCCGCTTCCATCACCAGTGTTCCACCCGCGACCCCCTCCCCAGGCCACAACGTTTGGTGCAGTTCCCGTTTCCCAAAGCAGCGTGGAAAGGCATCGTGTCCAGCCTTACACCGACAGGACGGATCCCACTGAAACCACCAGCCCTTTCCTGCCCTTTCCAGCCATTAACTCAGTGTCCCGACCACCCCAGTAATTTATTTCCCATTTTAAAACTCCTGCCGCTGTTCCAGTTCAATACCAGATTCTATTTCCCGCTCAGTCCTAAAATGCTGCATCGCTTTGCCACTCACTGGTAAATAGCTGATGTGTTCCCAGCCGGAGCTGGCGGCGTTTCAGCGGCGCATGCAATAATCCCGGTATATCCTTACCTGCCTCGCAGCCTGCGATAAGATTTAATGCTTGTAAAGCACTTTGCTGTCCTTGGACAATAGGCACCGCGGGAAGCGCAACTGCACCCAGGGCCAGCCACAATTAAACCTGACTTATTAACCACCCGAGCAGCGAGTCAGCATGCCCACCAGCTCGGCACGGCTCTGCCGATTAAATAAATATATTAGGAGCTGTAAGGATATTTTTCAAGCAGTCATTTTAGGAGGAAACATGCTCCTGGCAGTACTGTTGGGTTTGAGTTCATGGCAAGTCACTGCAACATCCCCAGTGCTGTCCTTGCAAATCCCTGAGCTTGGAGGGTGCAGGAACAAACCCAAACAGGCAAGGTTAGTGGTTGGATAGGACACAGGGATAGAGAGACAGGAGGGACGGCGGGATGAACGCCTTGAACCACGTGCTAGCACACTCAGATGATGTGGAGAAGCCACATTGTCCACGCTCCTCATCCTTTCATTATGGGTACAATCCTCAGGGCATCCCATGTCCATTCCCCTTGGACTGACCAACCCTTCGTGTCACCTCCCACCCGGATTGCGAGTGATGGCGTCCGGTGCTCCCCAGCAACTGGCTGTGAGATCAAACAGATTGTGTGACATCAGCTGGAGCGCGGGCAGGGGCAGGAGGGCTCTTCAGGGACCCGGATCCAGTTTCCACGCAGATGGCTCCAGCAGTAAAGAAACAGGGGGTGGGAGGTGACACACAAAGCGGGAACACGATACCTTGGGAGAACTGGCTCTACGGGGCTTTTTCAGGGGTTTCCAGAAGACTGCAAGGCCTCGTTATATTTTATTTATTTATAGGTCTGATGTGGTGGCTGATCTATGCACTGAGGGCTCTGGGAACGCCGCGCGTGTCAAGATGGACATGACTCAGATGTTCTTTAAAGGTTCACATGGTCTGTCAGTGTCACCCTTTATCCCTGATGGCCAGGAGGCACCGGGCAGGATGGGGTCACTGACCCCAGGCGGCAGCACTGGATCTGGGAACGCTTCACGCTGGTTGTCCAGCCAGAGCTCCCCGGGGAGCCGCGGCCACCAGCTCAGCCCACCCTTCGAGCACAGCCGACAGATGCTGTCCCGCCTGCTTCACAGATGGGCGAGAAAACAACGCGCTGCATTCAAGGTCCAGAGCTCAGCAGGGCCAGACCCCCCCTCCCCACCCTGCCCTGAAACACCAACCCTCCGTGCCCCTCTCCGGAGGCGCCACGAGCCCTCGGCTCCCCCCGCGCCCCACCGGGACAGCCTCTGAGCAGCTTCCCGGGCCTTGGCTGCGCCCGGACAGAGCAGCTCATTTATCATCCTGTGCTGCCCCGGCCCTGCGGTTGCTGTTTGCAACAGAGAAGCTGGGAGGGAGAGAAAATTTCTCAAGTCAGCCTCGTCAAGAACTGAAAACATA
The DNA here is from genome assembly GCF_047495875.1 of Pithys albifrons albifrons. Lineage (NCBI taxonomy): Eukaryota > Metazoa > Chordata > Aves > Passeriformes > Thamnophilidae > Pithys > Pithys albifrons. The sequence continues at coordinate 19,853,014 of NC_092469.1, forward strand.
TGCCCTGGCGGCAAACGCGTCCCCTGGGGCGCGCGGGGATCAAGGCAAGACTAGCACAGGATTTTCCACCGTGGCTCCCGCCGGCGCGCAGCCCCTCCTGCCAGAGCTGGCGTTTTAAAGCGACCCGAGGGCTGGGGTTGGTGACAGCCAGGTCTGCTCCTTGGAGCCCAGCACTGTGGGGATAGTGGGATGCAATGCAAATGGAGCAGGATGGCTGCTTACTCGCCTTGGAGAAATGCAGTCCAGTTTCAGGAGACAAAATATCCCACTGTGCTTACCTTAGACATTCCTGCTGCATCTTGTGATGCAGAGATGTCCTCTTGCACAAAGACAAGTTCCCCCAGCTTGTATTGGGCAGGGATTCAGCATGGATGCAGGAGCAATCTGCCCAGTGCTGGGGCCATCCTCATACTCATATGCATCCCCATCCCTGTCCCCATTCCTGTCTCCATCCCTATTTCTGCCTCCATTCCTCTGCCCATCCCCATTGCCACCCCAGTCCTTATCTTTATCCTCATCCCCAGTCCTGTCTCCATCCACATCCTTATCTTCATCCCCATACCCATTCCTGTTTCTATTCCTATGCCTGTCCCCATTGCCATCCTTATTCCCGTTCCTTTCTCCATTCCTGTTCCTGTTGGCATCCTCATCCTCACCCTCATTCCCATCCCCTTCCCCATCTGCATCCTCAGCCCCATTTCTAAACCCACCCCTGTCCTCATCCTTAACTTTGACCCCATTCTTATCCCATCGTCATCCCCATTTCCATTCCTGTCTCCATTCCCATCCCTGTACCAATCCCAATCTCTGTCCCTATTCCTACCTCTATTCCTATACTTTTCCCAGTCCCAATCCCCACCCATATTGCTGTGCCTGTCGCTATCCCCATCCCTTGGGGCACTGCAGGATAGTGCCCAGCAGCACCCACTCCATGGCACCCTAAGGAGCAGCCACACACTGCAGATCCCTCGTTCCCGGGTCCGGGAGGTTAATATGGAAATTACCAACTGCTTATTCCTTCCAGCTGTTGCTGTGAGTCATCAAGTGCCTTAAAGAGCATTTCAAACAACACAGTGCCTTCGAGACAGCGTGACTGTTCCCCCAGCCACCCCCTCCGGATAATCCTCGGCAGGGTCTGGTGTTTGAAAAGGGAATATTTCTCCAAGGAGGCAATTCCCAGCCGTGCGTGGCTGGGGAGGCAGAACAGCCGCTGCCTCGTCGCGGCGCCTCTCCAGGCTCCCACCTCCGCCCGTGGGCTCCCGGCGTCCTGCCAGAGAGCAAACCCGGCGGGGAAGGGCACCGGGAAGGGCAGCCCAGTCCTGCCACCATTCCTGCCCAAAATCCAGCAGGGACATCTGAATGCCACCACATGTCAGGAGGGGTGACAATCCCTGCTATGCCCCCTGGGGAAACTGAGGCACGTGGCGGCCAACCTGATCAGCACAGTGTCACCTGCCCAGGGCGAAGGTGGCAGAGTGGCCTCTGTGGGACGCTGGGACACTGGCCTGGGGTTCAGCAACCTTGAACTCTGCACTCAATGGCTGTATTTTTCTCTGCAAGCTTTTTCCCCCCCCTTTATTTTCAAAAGGCTGATCTCTGCACTCAGTTGGTGCTGATTTTTCAGATGCAAAAGATAGGGCTGGTTCATGGAAATAGTCAGGATATATCCCTTATCTGCTGCTTCAACCTGTCTTTGAACTTCTGGACTTTTTTAATTATTTTTTTGTACTGTTTCTTTTGCTGGAAACGCCCAGGCAGTTTTTCACCTCCTTGTACACTATTTCCCCTGGCCCTTTGTGTGGCCATGCAGGTGAGTCAAGGATGCTCTCAGCCAAGAGCCCAGCTGGTGTGAGCAGGAACATCTGCCTCTGCACAGTGTGGAGCCTGAAATAAAAATATAATGACCCAAGAAAAGCTGTGCACAGGTGAGAGGGAGCTGTGGGGTGAGCCAAGCAGAAGGGGACATGGTCATCCTATGCTGGAATCACAGCCATGGACCGAGAAAGGATGCAAGGTGGTCCATGCCTGGGCGGGAGGGATGCTACTGGGATGGTCCCCACTAGAATATGCCCCACGTCCTGCTCTCCCCTACTGGGACCAGACCCCAATTCCCTCAATGTCCCCATGCCCTGCAAGGCAGGAGGGAGCCACATCCCCTGTGAGGCACAAGGGTCCAGTTGCTGGTTGTGTTTTTTTCTTTAAAAGATTTTTTTTAAGTTTTTTTTTCCTTTCCTTTCCAGAGCAAGCAGCTCTGCAAATGCCAAGTGCTGGTGCCAAAGGGCCATGTCAACAAAGAAGAATGAGTGTGGCTGTTAGAGGCTGCTATTAAAAAAGGGTGGAGAGGAGAGGGAGGGTGGGGAGGGGAAAGGAAGAAAAGGTTTGTCAATGCAAATAATAACAGTTTGCAGAGCAGTAAAAAAATCAGGAGCAGCAGCCAGCCCCCTGCAGTGCCCTTGGGTGCTTGCACCGAGCAGAGACTCTTCATTTGCCAGAACACAAATCCATCCCAGCTACTTGGCATCCCCTGTGGGTAGCACAAAGTGCTTTCCAAGCTCCGAGTATTTTCCAAACCCACTGTGCTCCTGCTCAGCCTCCCAGGCCTGTGGCAGGGCTGTGCATGGCATCGGCTCCCTGGCACGCGGTGGGGCAGGTCGAGGTCCTGCCCCGTGAGTGCCAGGAGCTATTTCTAGGCAAGCCCTGGCTGCTGCTGAGTGGGATGGGAGGGAAGGAGCCTCTCACATGACGCTGAAGATGCAATGGGAAGACGTAGTCTCTGGTTTCAGCTTTCTATTCCCAGCCCGTTATTCACCAGTCGAAGATGCATCTGCCCTGCTGGGCAGTCACGGGGAGCTGGGGCCGGATCCACAGCTGGTGGAGCTCCAAAAGAGCCCAAGGGAGTTAGGTGTTCTCATCTCCCAGGGAAGCAGGCAGAGGTTGCAGCTTCTCTCCAGTCAAAAATCCCCCGTGGCATTACCTCTCCCCCCTGCTGATATCTGGTACCCAGGATGTCAGATCCAGGGGGATGCAGTGATGGAATGCCCAAGTAGCACTGCACAGGGAAAGACAAACCAAACAGAGAGAGAGAGATAAACAAAGACAGAGACTTACTCCAAAATCCAACTTTAAAGTCTTTTTGAGGATAATCCACCAGTATACTCCATTATGACTTTTTAAAATATATTCTTCCTTACCATTTTTGAAGCACACCATGGTCTGTCCTTAGCCACAATTTTATTCCCGCATCAGCACGTACCTTTCACATGCCACAACCCACCCTCTGTGCTCATCTCAAAAACAATGGTAGGAGGAAGGAAAACCCCTGGAAAGGCCAAGTTTTTAAGTATTCTCCCTCTCAGAAAAAAAACAGAACAACTTTGGTCAAAATTGAGATGTTCCCACAGAAATTGGTATTTCCCGATGGAAAAACATTCCATCAGCAAAACGCTGACCTGCTCCGGTTACAGCCTGGTCATGGCGATGAGGCAAAGCAGCTGGGAAAGGAATTAGAGGGGAGCTGGAGAGTTGCATGGCTTCACCACATCCCACAGCCCCGGCGGTGAGCCAGCAGCATGGACCCTGCTACTCCCCCGCTCCTCCCTGGTGCTTCCCGATGGTGGGATGTGGATGGGCAGGGGGGAGCCAAGCTGTCAGCACAGCACCCAGCCAGCAGCACCCCGAGATCCCAGAACCAGTGGCTGTCACTCCATTGTCACCCCAACCTTGTGGCACCTCATGACAGCTCATAAGGGTGTGACCACCCGCAGTTCCTGCTCCCCCAAAGCCGACTGGAGCTCAGGAGAGCCAAGGGTACCAGATGTTCCCAAGGATGAAGCTCTGCAAACAAACCCAGCCTGGCCTGCACTCCTTATTGGGAACATCTTTCTGGATTTAATGAGCAGCAGGAGGAGATTAGCAGACCAAGGGCTGGGAGCTCAGCAGGTTCACCACCAGGGCTGGAGATCAAGGGCTGCCGCCAGTGTCTTCACTCTAAGAATTGGTGGAAGTGCTTGTCTGGGAGGTTCTCCTGTGCCTTCGAGTGGCCAAGCGATGGACAGATGGGGTTTGTTTTCATTCCTTTGTGAAGACAGGTTGGTAAATGCAGGCTGGAGCAGATCAGGAATCAATTTTCCCTTCTGCATCCAAAGGGTGAGAAGAGAAACTCCTGTGTCAGATTTTTGTTGGCAATACCAGGGCAGAAGTCCATGGCCACGCAGCAGCAAGTGCAGACCATGCAGGGTCCTGCCCCATCCAGCCATGGATGCCTGGAAAAGGTGCTGTCATGCAGGTGAAACAGACACTCACACCTGTTGCTGTGGATTGAACTTTCCCACATGGCACTGGATCCCATCATCCATGATGGACACATTCCTGGAGCTGTAACACAGAGCTGTCATACCAGAGGAAACTGAGGCAAAGGGCTAATCTGGAAATCTGTGGAAATGTGAGCCCAGACCTCCAAAATTCCCATAACCACCAGCTCATCACTTCCGTGTGCCAAGCCCTGCTCTCCATGTGCCTTTCAAGGGGCATCACCAGTCCCCAGAGCCCCCTCCCCACCTTGACAGGGACCTCTGTGGCCACAAAGCCTTCCCACATCATGCAGCTTCCATGTGGGCCAGGCATCATCTCCTTTGCCATCTCCTCTCTGGTTGAAGTGCATCTCTGGGTCCTGCTAATCACCTTCCAGCCCAAATCCAAGTTTCCAGCAGGGATTTGCCTCCTCCAGCCATGCAGATGCTCTCAGAGCCCAGCAATCCCTGCCCTGGGGACCTCCCCACACCTCCAGCCATGCTGTGGGACACAGGGTAGGGACACTGGATCTCTTGACCTGTGCCCAGGTTGTCTCACAGGCAAGCAACATCCCCTTCCCATAAGGAATTGTGCCTGCATGTCTCCTTTGACCTCTGCTAAACAGATCCATCCCAAGGGATGCACTCACCCCGCTGGAGGCAGAGGAGATAAAACCTGATCCCACTGGGAAAATATCCCTTCATCCAAGGGGATTCCACACACACCTGACCTCAAATCAGGGTGCACCCCAACCCCAGCATCTCCCCATTCCTCCCCACTCCTGCCCCTGCCCTAAATCAATACCAGCAGCGTGAACTAAAAGCAAATTTATCTTAAAAACTTTTCAAAATGCATATAAAAATTACAGCTTCATCGGAAAGGCTTTTTTCCCCCCTTTTTTTGGGGGGAAAGGTTTATGCCTCCTTGGAGACCTCTTCAATAAAACGCATTCTGGCTCTCCGAGCGTCTGACTGCAAATCAGGTTCCAGCCGTTCCCTTCCTGTGCCGACCTGCTGGAGTCGGCTGTTATTCTTGGCAGGGTGCCCTGAAGGAAGAAAAAAATTCCCCCCCCAAGCTCCCAGCGGCTGGGAAATGCTGATGACATGACACCTTCCAGCATTCTTCAAGGTCAAGAGGGGAGGGAGGGAAATGAAAGGGGAGAGGGTTTTTTTTTCTGTTGTTAGCGTGGATTATTGCTTCGCTCAGGCATTTCCCTTTGATGCTCGCTCCTTGTTACACAAGATGTTGCAGGCTCCCCATGCCCAGGGTATGAGCTCAGCCCCTTCCCTGCTCCCCAGCAGCAGGGATCTGCACTCCCAAAGGCGTTTTGGGACCAGCACTGTGTGAACTCAGCTTAAACCCAAGCTGGTGTTAACCTGCACATCTCAAGCAGCATCATATTTGCTCCATCTTGTGCTGCCCCACAGAGCTCCATCCTCCAGGCTGCCAGCACATGGACACCCCCATAGCCCCACCAGCCAGGAGCCTGTGGGATCTATCCCAAAACAAAAGCTGCCTCCATGGCATCTTCCCACCCATATAGAAAAGACTGGTCCCCCTTGGCTGGACCCGGGTGCTGCAGCCAACTGGTAGGGACACACTGCACCCACAGGGGTCCCCTGCCCACAGACCTTCTCCTCTGACAAATAAAACTTGGCACCTCCCTCCTTGAGATCCAACAAATCTCTGCTAATCCCCCTGCTCCCGGCTGCCAAATCCTCCTCCTCCTCCCCACAGCCAAGGTGCAGAGCTCTTCAAGGCAAGTTGTGTGCAACCATTAATCCTCACAACAAGGAACTGCCCTTCTTGGAGCAGAGGGAGTGGGCACAGAGGATGAGTGCAAATGTCCTCCCATTGATAGGGAGGATGCTGCACCCCTCAGGATGTTTTGGCTGAGCCCCAACTCTGGGTTGATGTGCTGCTAGAGCAGACAGCTCTGCCCACTCTGTCCCCAAGGATGGATGCTTTAGCTGTCCTGTTTTCCCAGACCACATTAGAAGGAAGATCCAAAATGATCCAAGAACTGTGTTGAGTGGAAGTGAAGCAGAGCCCTGCAGTGGTGGCCAGAAACAAGGGAACAAGGCAGGGACAGCACTCCCTGTGTGTGCAGGCAGGTTTGGAACTGGGTGACATCCCTGTTCCCATGGGAGCCCCAGCACATTGCTCACATCCTCACAAGCTGCATCACCACTCCTGCGGTTTGGGATCTTCCTCAGGGGACTGTGCTCCTCCTACTCTGTCCAGCTGAGCTCTTGCTGGCACATCATTCCCTGAGGCTGCCAGGGATGCTTGAGGATCATATTTAGGAGCAGATATGAGCTAAACCACCTGCACTGGGCATCCTGCTGCCTTCTTTACACAGCATTTTTTTGGGGACACGGTGGTGAATGAGCCTGTTGGCTGAGCTGGATCACATCCTTGATGGTTCTCAGCCCTCACTTGTGCCATGGGAACCAACCCTGAGATTACCAGGACTGCAGTACCTGGGCTTGCCCTGGGGCTTGCTTGGAAAGGGGCAGTGAAGAGTCCCCAGGACACCTCAGCACCCCTGAAGGCTGCAGGTTCCCCTGGAAGCCGGTGCACGGACACATCCTGCTCCGAGGGCTGCAGGAGGAAATCCTGGAAGGCCATCTTACAATGCAGCCCTTCCTGTCCCCGAAGGACCGCCGAGCACGGAAAAGGCACCATGGGCTGACGGCACCGGCAGGCCCCAGGGGGACACGGTCCTACCCCCTGGCACCTTGCTGTCCAGCCCACCTGGGGCCTGCTTCCCCCTGGGCTCTCAGCCAGCACCACTGCTTTGTCTGCAAAATCCAGAAATACAATGGGAGCAGCGGGTGGATTGCCCAGGAACCCACCAGAGCAGAGACAAGGGCACAGCCAGGGCAAGATGGGGGAGATGCTGTCACTGGGGATGCTCCTCTGCATGCCCCAGCTCCTGACACTGATCCCTCTGCTCTCTGTCCTGGTGACATCCCACCTGCACAAGAAAGGGAAATGTCTCACTAAGGTCCCCAAGCTGCCCTTTTGCTCCTTCCAGCCCCGTGATGCCCCCGGGGTCCCTCAGCCCCGTGTTTGGGCCAGGGAGGTGGGGTGGCAGCAGGTCACGTCCCAGCGCCGCGGTGACAGCTCGGCGCGGGGCTCCCGTGTTATTGTTCCCGGTTGTTTTCCAGTGGGGAGGCCGCGGGGCCAGCTGGCTGCCGCCAGCCTGGAACAGCGTGGCCTATTTTAAACCGCTTGCACAAGGAGTCAGCAGCTCCAGCTCGGATTTTTTCCGAACTTTATTTGTCCAAACGCTCTGCGGGAAAGGGAGGGAGGGAGAGCAGGAGGTGGGGGAGCAGCTCCCGGCTTGTCCTGCTGCCAGAAGCTCACCTGCACTGTGGTGGTCCAGGATGCCATGGCAAGGATGCTGCCTGCAGCACCCCAGCATGGAAGAGTCCCCAAATGCCACAGGGTCATTGGAAAAGCTGGAGGTGAGGGGGTCAGAGCATCAGAGCCAGCATCCTGCCTTTAAAAGGCTGCAGATACCTGTTTGGGGGCCCAATTCTGGCTCTTGGGAGCCTCCCAAGGGCAGGCAGCTCTGGAAAGACCCAGTGGGAGCCAGGATGAAATCCCAGCCCAGCATTGCTGTGAGCACCAGCAGGGCTCAGAGACACCCAGAAAAGGGGGCTGGAAAACCCTCCCTCTCCCATGACAGTCCCAGTGCCATTGTGTCCCCTGTGCCATGGCCATCCTGCTGAGGATGCTGAGACCTGTGGATGAAACACTGACTGTGCAATGATTAAAGACTGACAAGTTTAAATCCTCAGTTTTCTCTTTTCCACAAAGAACTGCAGCTGCTACAAACTTTTTGGGAGGGCAACCCTTCCCTGAAGGACTCAGAAACACTGAGCAAGGAAGTACCTTCTTCCCAGCAGAAGACTTAATATTCCACAGTGCAACCAGGGTATCCATCACCCAGGATGGTTTTTTCCATGCCATTTTCTTTAGACCAAACTTCTTACTATACCTCATTGTGAAACAACTCCTCCTGCCTGGGCTGAGGTGAGTTCAGAAGATCCTGTCTGAAATCCAGCATCTCTCATAAGGGTCAGCAGCCAAAGTGATGTAAAACATGATTTCCTAACCCTGCCAGTGGGAAACCCCTGGAGAACAGAGGGAATGACTATGGTTTAAAAAATTTAATTGTGCACAAAGATTTTTAATTTTTTTTTAACTTCTTCCCCAAGGAAGTGGTAGATGCTGGGGCCAGTAGAAATAAATTACCTTTTCCAGAGTTACCAGACCCTTTGCTCACTGGGGAGGGACTGAGCTTCTTCTTGGGAGGGACCTGGCCTGTGATGGAGGTCCCGAAGCAACCTGAGCACCAACACACGTGTTTTGTAACCGCTAAACCACCCAGCTCACAAAATCTACATCCTGGGTTTTAAGCTCTTGGCTGGAGGCCCTTCCGAGCTTTTGAGTTTGAAGAACAGCTCGACTCTTGGAAGAAAAGGCAGGGGGAAAAAGTTATCAGCTGTTGAGTGCTAGCTGGATGGGATAGAGCCGCTGAGCCTCACGCCGGCCGGGTGGATGGCCAGGGAGCTCCACGGATGTCATGTTGGCCCAAGGCAAGATGTTTATGGCCCTGGCTGGAAGCCCTTCTGAGAAACCCATCGCAGTGATTTACAGCGCTTCCGACGTACACGGAGCCATTCCTCTTCCACTGACCAGTCTGAAAAGCAAACATCTGCAATATGTCAAAGTCAGCGAGGGGGATGGAGGCGTAAATAAGTGTGTGTGCTGCAGGGCAGGGCGACACCAGTGCCGGCACGTCCCCGCGCCCGGCGCCGGGGCAGGACAGCAGCCAGGCCCACTCGAGGACACACGGATCCTGCCCACTGCCCTTCCCAGGGTTTTCCCTCCAGCAGCAGAGCTGAGTGGTGCTAAAACACAGTTTAAGTAAACAGGCTGCATTTCACACCAGACCTGGCTGGGGAGGATGGAGCCCAGCGCTGTTTAATGATGGATTTACCCCGGCAAGTCCAGTGTGGTGGGTGTGTACACAGCAGTCCCTGGTTCTGCTGAGCCACATCAAACACCCACAGCAGCATCCCAGGTGTTGAAAGCTGCACCCACACCCTCCTGGTGCTGTCCCCAGGCAGGTGCTGCCAGCAGAGGGGTCTGACCCACAGGCAGCCCCCCAGGGACCAGCTGGGGTACCCTACCTTGGTTGCATGGCTTTGCCATCCATCACAGTCACCACAGACTGGGATGTGGGAAACAAATGTGGCCTTGATGGCTGATTTCCCTGAGTTTCACTCCAGCAATTTGGGGGGCAGCAGGGGGAGGGGGGAGGATTTAAGTCTATTTCTGGACACTGTAAGTAGTTCCCCTTTTCCCAGCGTAGAGGAGAGACCACAAACCCTCCAGCACACCACACTGCACCCACTGAGTCAGCCTACCAGGCTCAAAAGGAGAAGAAGGGGTGATGCTGCCCTTCCTGGGACCCCAAAATCCACCTTCACACCCCCCACCCCCACCACTACTCAGCAGAGCAGCCAAACAGCATCACAACACAAGACCCCCATCCCTTGCTGTGGATCAGCAGGATGTGGCAGCCACCGGCTGCAATTGCAGCTGAGCATGACACTGCCCTGGGGCTGCTAAGTTGGATTTTTTTGCTTTTATAAGGCTAATTTCATATGAAGGAAAGAGCTCCAGTGCAAGTGGGTGAATGGCAGCTGGCCCCTGGGAATGCTGGGCTGGGGGCTGCCAAGAAGGAGTTTGGGGGGGGCCTCTGTGACCCCCTGCTAGACACATTCACTCATCTCTATCCCATCCCAACTGTTTCCCAGCACTGGATGGATTAAATCCTCGCTGCAAATACAAACAGCCCCTGGGTGATGCATGCCAGCAAGAAAACAGGGATCACTCCCTGCTCCAGGGGACTGACCTACACAACCCCAGCCTCACAGCCCTCAGGTGGGATCCAGGCAGGTGGGTGTGTCCCCGCATATGATTTCAGTCACATATAGGCCATCAAATGAGGGACTGGGAGAGGGAGGAAGGCTCCCAGGGCCCATCGAGTGGCCTCTAGAGCAGCCTTTGAGCAGTAAATGGATTTATTCTTTCCCCAGCACTCCCCTCACTAAACACGTCATGTTTCTGCCACTGCTTTAAGACAGTGATAATTCAGATTTGGGAGGGTGAAGGGGACATGTAAAAAAAGCACCCCCAGGCATGAAATGCCAGCAAGCCACTTCTCCCCCCTCCCAGGATTTATGAATGAAAACACCCTTTGCCTTGGCATTGCAAGTTTCCTCGATGCACGCGGGCAAGGAGGGGGGGAAATCCTGGAATTATGAGGCTCCAGCACCAATTAGGGCTGTTTACATTGACGTAAAGTCTGGGTGAAGTCCCCACCCCTCCTCCCAGCATATTTATGGAATTACTCCTGCTGACAGTGACAAATCTGGGAGGGAAAGTCCCAGAGAACACAGATCCAGCCTGGCAGTCCGTGGGGCTTTTTGCAAGTCCTATAAATATCAGCCCAGGCCCCCTCACCCCAACCAGGACAGAGGGAAACCCCAGACCTCAAGATAGTTTGAGGAACCATCAGCATTTCTCCCCAGGGCCAGGACTCCTGGAGGGGGAGGAGGAGGCAGCAGCACACCCTCTGAGGGAGGCTGGGATGCACAGGCAAACCTTTGACATTTTGGAAACTCCTGGATAAACATGGTCCGGGCTTCCCATCCCCAATTTAGGGACCTCAGGCCACTGTCACCAGCTGGGAGAAGCTTCAGAAAGGGAGATGGCTCTTCCCCACTCTCTCATTGCTGCTGTACCAGAGCAGGATGTCCCAGGCTCCATCTGTGCTGGAGAGCCCATGGAAAAGAAACAGCAGCTTTATGGCTGAAAAATCCCCGGGAAAGCCTTTTCTTCCCCCCATAAAGGGAAACCATCTGAACCTGCTCCCCACCACCCACACAGCAGCACAGACTCAGTGCTGGGCGCCAGCATGGGCGTGTTGGATGCAAACCTTCAAATTAGGGAGCCTGGCCAAGCCAAGATATTCCCACTAACGGCTCCTGGCACGGGAGTTTGCCAGGGGCTGAACAGGATTCGTGCATGGAGGGAGACACTGCAGCCGGTGCATGGCAGGGGGCACAGGGGGCGGGAGGTGGAGGATGCAGAGCACTGCCAGATGCTGCCACAGCCTCCGTGGAGGTCAGCAACGTTGGGAAGGCTGCAAACAGCTCCAGAGGGAAGGAATCAAGGCTTGATGCAGCCGGAGCGCATGGGAGGGGGTTGCGGGGCTGGCGCCGAGCACGTTCGGGGGGTTTGGGGAAGGGCCTGGGGCGAGCCAGTAGCAGCTGAGTTTCGGGAGAGAGGAAGGCACGTGAAGGATGGAGTGAGTGAATCCCACACGCTGCCAGGCTGGAAATCCCTCGGGAAGGAGATCTGAGCGTGGCAGCAGACGGATCAATGCAAACCGCTCGGCTCGCTGAGCGCCAGCACAGAGAGGTACAGCCAGAGGAAGCAAAGGCGATGGAGGAGGAAGAGGAGGAGGAGGAGGGGCTGGAGCAGGCAGGGCAGGCAGCTCTGCTGCCCAACACTGCCTTCCTGCAGGGAAGCCAGTTGCAGAAATGCAGGAGCAGAAAGGGAAAGGAGGAGAAAGCCTTTGGCAGTGGGATGGAGAGGGACCAGGAGAGCTGCAAAGGAAGCATTAAGCAGGGGGAACCAGCCTGCAAAAAGACAATTACTTCCCCTTTGTCCCCAAATCAGAGCTCAGTGCTAACCTGGGGAACTCCTCACTGCTCCACAGTGGCAATGCTAGAAGCTCCACAGGATTAAACTTACAAATTAGTTCCTTTCCCAAGAAATAAATATCTATCAGGCCACTATATGGAGAGCAAGAGCATCTGTGGGTACATTGATGGTGATAAAAGCCATGGGCATAAGAGGAAATATCAGGCTGTAGAACCATAATCTAGTCAGTTCTGAAGGCAGATTTTCCCAGATGCCATCCTGATACCCAAACCACTGGAAAACCAGTGGTTTTGCTCAATTTAACAAGGAGAGAGGAGCCTCAGAGCTGGTTTGCACAGCCCACAGACACTCTGTGGTGGGAGAGCAGCACCCTGAGCATCATCTCACTCTACACCACGGAGCTTTTATTTGTTAATGGATTATAGATTTAAAATTATTTAACATAGGCTGCAAAACAACACATTTCCTGTCTGGAAAACCTGCTCCATTTAGCTCAGGCAGCTCCCCACGTGGTGTCTCCACCACACCAAAGCCAAGAGCCCACGCCGGGGGGAGCCAGGGGAACATCCCCCCCTTACAATGCCCTGATGACAAGCCAAAAAGCAGAACTTCCAGCAGTTCAACTAAAAATGGCAAATCCTCTTTCATCCCCCCAGCATTATTTTTACCCAGTGTCCCAGTGCAGGGACAGCGCTGCCATTTCAAAGCTTAGACTTGAGCTTAACAAGCTGGGAAAAGCTCAGCAGTGTCTGCTGAGTCTTGGGGTGAAAACAGAGCAGAGAGAGGAGTTGCTTTAATTTTATGATGAAATAACTCCCCGTGCTGGGCCATGGGCACCCTCCTGGGTGGACCTGCTGGGTTTGGAACAGCCAGAGCTCTTGCTGCAGGAAAGCTCTCAGGTGTGTCTTACACTGGATAAAATAATGCAGTTTTTTCAGCAGCAAAACAGCTTCTAGCAGGGGGAAAAAAAACCCTCTCTGCTTCCCTGGCTTATCCATGGAGATTCCTCCAGTGACTGCTCCAATTCAGGATAGCACAGGGAGGAGAAGCCCCATCCTCATCCCACAAACCAGGGCTAAACCTCCATCGTGGTAAGAGGAAGGAAGACCAGGGAAGAGTGAGAGGAAGATGAATGGGATTTCAGGAGCAGGATTTTCAGGCTGACAACATCTGCCTGAGATGGCTTTGAGCCGGGGCACTGGATATTCCCACAACAATAAAGCCATGGGGGGAGGAAAAAAAATCCCTTTTGTTTCCCAGGCCAGCGGCTGGAGGAATTCCTGTTCCAGCCATGGCATTAATGGGTTTGTTGTAACACTAATTATGCAGCAGTGGTGATGGGGGAGGGCTCAGCTCTGGTTTTACTTCTTTTTCCCCTTAAATAACTCAAAGTAAATAAGGAAGGTGCAGCACTGGAGCAGGGAAGTCGGGGCACACTTGCCCCATTAGCTCCTGGTAATGACATTATTTGTATTAAAGCCTGTAATAAACACAGCCAGGCTGACCTTGGCTAGGACCTGGAGGGGAGGTGGGATGGGGACCCTCTTGGCCAGGAGGGTGTTGGAAGCTGTCTGTGCAAATGTGGCAGGGAAGGGGAGAAATGCAGACTCCTTCTTTCACATTCCTCTGTAGGCACTGGAAAATGGGACTCTTATCACTCTGCAGGGGGACATAATCTCCTTCCTTCTTCCCTGAATGCAGTAGTGGGGTCTCCTCCAACTCAGGAGCTCTTTGAATGGTGCAAAACTGCACTTGGATCTGACCACAATATCCAAAGCCAAACTTGATCACTCCGAGCTGTCAGAGCAGTCTGGGGAGAAAAGTGCCTTTAGGGGGCTTCCACCCACCCCCAAAAGCTCTGAGCATCAGCTCTGCTCCCTCACCACCCACCGAAACAAGTGGGTGCTTTATTTTACCACCACAGCTCTCCATATCCAGCCTGGCAGCCAAAACATTGGAACACAGAGGAGAAAATATTTGCTATTTTGGGATGGGGGAAAACCCACACCACTAAGGGAAGCATCCCAAGCCTCTCTCTCCCAGCAGCAGGGTTGTGCCATCCCAGGGGCTGCTGCTCCTTGCCACACAAACAAAACATGGATAATTTGGCTGCTGAGCCCAGATTTTGCCTCCAGTTCCCCCGGGAAGGGGATGCCTGGCAGCCTGAATGTGCAGCAACAAACTCTGTAGCTTTAACACCATTCCTGTTAAGTGGAACAAGATTTGCTGTTGCAAACACCATGGAAAAAAATCAAGAAAGCCACTTGTCCTGTCTCCCAGCTGAAGGGAAGGAAAATGAACCATGAAAAGGATAAATCAGAGAGTTGAAATAAGTGTCAGCAACCCAGACTGACTCTGGGCAAGTCGGCACCACCCAGGATGCCCTGGGTCATTTCACACTGTATAGGGAGGGGAGAAAGGATGGGGCTGGAAAGGCTCTGCCTCCAGCCATGGGCCTGATCTCACTCCATCCTGGCATGGAAAACAAACCCCAAAAGCTCCCTCATCTCCATCAAGGCAGCCCCAGCTCTGGTTTTCATGCCTGGCTGGAGTTTGCAATAGCAAAGAGCCAATAACTGGGTCAGAGCATCCATCCGTGCAGGCAGAGCTGGCAAGGCTGGGGCAGGAGGCTCAGACCTGCCCCAGCCCACCAGCCTGGGCATGGACATCCAGCCCAGCTCACATGGGGAGGGCGGATGGAGCCGTTCACAGACACACAAACAGCGTCTGCGGCCGAACTGCCCGCCCAGCACTCGGTGCCAGAGCCACACAGGGACTCCTTGTTCTGCCAGGGGCTGGGAGACGAATCCACACCCAGGTCCTTCACTTTGTACCACTCCAACACCCCTTCTCCCCCTGACCCACGTCTGCTGATGCTGCCAGGTCTGGGGACACCCACGGATACTCCAGCACGGAGCCAGGACACGCACGGCTCCCTCTGAGCATCCTCAGGCAGCACTGCCATGGCATTCTGGCATGACCATGGTGTGCTGGGGGCATCTGTCCTCTCCTGGTCCCCAAAGCCCTGCAACGGCTCCAGCCGGCTTTCCCAGCACGGAGCAGATGGCACAGCATGGGAAGGCGGCACAGGCATCACCAGTTCCATCTCAAGCTTCCCTGTCAGAGGCATTTCACCCCCGGAGAAGGGATACACTTTGCCCCATGACTGAAAGGATGGCAGTGAGGGGATGGAGCGCTCCCCCTCCCTTTTTGAGGGGGTTTCCCCGTCTAGGCGGGGTTTGATGGCTCCTTCTCTCCTCCCCTCTTCCAGGACCTGGGATGCATTTGTGAATGGGCTATTGTAAGTGGATCGCGGGGAGAGAATTGAACAGATGGGGACTCGGCTCCTCCCGTCGCGAGCCGGTGGCCCGAGCCCTGAGCGAAGCGACCAGGTGCTAAAGGCCAGCCTTGCTTGAAGGTTACCCAGATCTGAGAAACCCGAGATGCAAAAGACCTTGCAAAAGGGCAGACCCATCCTTACGGCCCCTCTGGGAGAGCAGACCTCCCTTCCAGCTTGCACCCCTTCTTTGCCACCCACGTTGCCAGAGGGGGTGTACCCAGGGGGCAGGCCCTGCTCTCTCTGCTTTCTAGGGCAGAAGCAGCCCGGACCATCCTCCTCCTTGGGCATTTGTTCAGTTTTGGCTGTGCTCCTCACAAACCCCGAGCCAAGCCCTGAGCCCAAATAAGGAGACACTTTGGCCCCTGTCCCTGCCCTGGGAGCACCTCTGAGCCTGCCCTCGCCCTGCGGGTCTCAATTCAGCACCAAAAGCAGCCGGGGGGGAGATGAGGGCAGGGGCAGCCTGGCATCCCAGCAGTCCCATTGCAGACACAGCTGCGTGGGCACACACACCCCCGGGGGCACCACCACCTCCCTCCTCCTGCCTCTTGCTGCTCCCCTGCTCTCAAACAGGGGATGTGGGGGACACCCCGAGGGGGACAGAGCAGAAGCCCCACCCGACACACACACATTCCAGCGGCTTTACCCTTCGGAGTCGTGGCGGCTGGAGAATTCCAGCTATTCCAGCATCTTTATCTTTTTTGGCTACCATTTCTCTTTCGGCCACGTTATAAATTAAAAGCTGCTTTGCTTTTAACCTCCTCCAAGCTGCACCTTTTAACCTCCCTCCCCCGACTGCTGGCAGGGAGGGGGCTGCTCCTTGCCGGGGCTGATGCTCTCGCCTTGGAGGTCTGTTGAGAGCCAGCGAGCCCGCTCTTCCCCCCTTCCTTGGCTCGACACCGGGTGCCAACAAAGACTCCTTGCAAAAGGAGCTTGTCATCGCTGATGGATGACGTGGTTGTGCGGCGGCTGGAGCCAGGGAGCCGGGATGTGTCTGTGCGGGGGCTCAGCCAGCCACCTGGCTGGCACTAACAGGCTGCCCGCCAGCAACGCGGCGGCTGCCGGGTCTCCGCGGTGCTTCCCGGGCAGGGGGACAACTCGGGGGGGTTGGCACTGGGAAAAGTAAGGCCACCCTCGCTCGCAGCAGAAAGCACGGCTGAGGTCCCAGAGACACATCACCTGGGCCATCCCAAAGCCCATCCCGGCTGTGCTGGTGACCGACGGGTTCGGAGGGGCCGCCCGGCGGCCGAGGGATGACAGACAGGCAGCTCTGAGAAATAATTTCCTCCATCCTATGTGACTTCCTACATAAGGTATCAGTGCTGCTCTTGATTAGAGAAAAGCTTCCCATATTACAGGCTTTTGGCTCCGGGGAGGAACGAGTTGGCCAATTGCAATTATTAAGACATTTAAAGTGCATTTAACCCAGGAGCCCTTATTTTCCCCTTTCAGTGTAACCACTAATTCCTCCTAAATGGTCTGCTCTGCACTCCCAACCAGACAAAGGCTTTAATGTTCGCCTGGAAAGACTCATGGCACAGACACCGGGCACGGGAGAGGAGAGTGGAATAAAAGGCTGGTGCAGCCTCCAAGGGGGAATCAAAGCTGGAGGCTGAAGCTGAGCGCAGCTTCAAGGCCATGGAGGGTACAGGGTTCGGGTAAGGCTGCCCATGGGGCTGACCAGACTGGATTCCAGGGTCACCCCAGGGAGACAAAGCAGCCCAAGAGGACATAACCCCCTGTCCCCAACAGCTGGTGACATCATGAGGACACTCACCCTCCTACCCCCACCACATCTTGTTCAAATGAGCAACCAGCTGCCGTAACCAAGGGAGCTCATCCTGCTGCCTTGGAGGTCCCAGGCCACAACCAGCAATTCCCCGGGACACCAGTTCACCACTGCAGCTCAGGGACAGCCCCCGGCCACCTCCCAGTAATGCAAACCAGGGTGTGCCTGGAGCTTTGTGCTTTAATCCAGGGCCAAGGGTTATTTGCCTTGTTGCTCGCTGCTGTTGAATCCCCCTCAGGCAAACGCCGCGGCAGAGGCAGAGCCTGGAAGCGATGGATTTGTACCAGGATGAACCTGGGGCTGCAGCCTGCAGTAACTTCACCGTGTCCTCGCCAGCCAAGCAGCCTCGTGCCCACGCCAAGGGCTCCCCATCCCCTCCAAAAAAATGATGTTGTGGAAGGAGGCTGCAACAGGCAACCCTATCCCCTTCTCACTGCCTAAATCCCAGGTGAGATTTATCACCTCTGAAGGGGTCCAAGACCTGGTGGGACACCCAACCGCTCACACATCCCCACCTTTTTCACACTTAATTCCAGGGACTCCTGGAGGGAGGTTTCCCCCCCAGCCCTGGCTCACCGGTGGGTTCCCATTCCCAGCTGAAGTTATCGGCACACTCGGACCCGATGGGGAAAACAGATGCGGCAGCAGATGCGAAAGTCATCGGCTCCTTCGGGGCGGGAGAGAGATGGGCCAAAAAAAGCAGAGCAGGATGGGCAAAGGGAAAACAGATTTTTTTCTTGGCTCTGGGGTAACCAGGAGGCGGCACGGCAAGAGCCGGTGCAAGCCCGGCTGCTCCGGATCCAGACCTTTTCCCTGGGGTTTATTTCCCAAACAACAACAACAAATTGGTTGCAGATTCCAAGCCGGGTGGGGAAATAAAAGGAAATCAAACCAAAATCCTTTGACTGCAGAGATTAAAGGCGATCAGAGGCCAAACACACAGTCAGCACCCAGCTCCTACCCTCACATGATGGAGGCTGCTTTGCATGCAGGCTGTAATTAAACAGCTGTGTTTTCTTTAAAGTATGATTTCGAGTTTGTTCAAACACCATTTTTGCAGAGTATCACGGGATTTTGATTGAATAGACTTTTAAAAACATATTTGATGGGGTGGCCTTGGATTTGTGACCGGAGAAAGAGGCAGAATATCTGGAGGGCAGGGAAATTCAAGTAAAATAAAATAGCCTACAGAACAAACACCTCAGCAGCGAGGATGTGCAAACCAGGTTCAGGACTGCCATCCCTGGGAGAGGAAAGGCACACTCGCAGCAGCTGCCAGCAAACACAGGGTTAAGGCTCCAGCCAGCCCCTCTATTAAGAGCTGAGCACATTTAATGGTTTAATATTAACCCAAGCGTGACGGCAGGATTTCAGCCCAACTGTCTCGCCTTGGAGCGCGCAGGCTCACCGAAGGCTCCGGCTCCCCGGCGAGTGGGTACAGTGGACAGTGGAAAACCTCATCCCAAGGTGGTGCCTGCTCCAGCATCCTTGGAGCCACAACATGGGATGCCAGCAACCCCCTTGGCATGGCCAGGGCATCCAGCTCCTCCATAAGCACACAAGCGAGTGCACAGCCACGGGAAGCACGACCCAGCTTGCAGCAGGTAGTGCTGCTCGGCTCGGCAGATAGTCAATACCTCATTTGAGGTTTAGCCTTTCAAGCATTTCCCATTCATTTCAGCAAATGGATTGACTTCCACGTCCGCGGGAAGATCGAAGGGGCCCCTCTCTCTGGCTGGCCAGGGTGGCAGGGCTGCGGCTGCCAGACTGGCCTCTCAGCAGCCCCAGGGCATTAACAGGAGGTCGATCCGACCCTTAATGACCGCTCTGGGTCTGACCTTCGTGCAGGGCCAGAGACTGAGATATTCCATAAGGAGAATTGTGGCTTCAGCCTGCTGGCTAGTTCAGGAGGCTAATTGCACAGGGGCTGGCAACTGAGGATTGAGGGTGATGGTTCATATCTAGTCTGAGTTTCAGGTTCCTCAGTGCTCATCCTGCTTCAGCCTCCAACATACAGCTGACCTGGGTCTGGCTGTGCCCATCTCCCACATCCCAGCTCTCCTCCAGCACCTCTGGAAGGGCTGCTCCATCACCTACAGCAGCCACATCCCACTGCCCATCCCAGCATAGGTGGGCATCCATAAGTCACTCCCTCCCAAAGCACTAGGGTTGCTACTTGGGCTTCAACGGAGCATCCAACCATCTTTCATCACTACAGAGATCCTTACCTGAAACCGTGTCCATGGGGAGGATACACAGTCCAGGAAACAAAGCAGCTTTGCTGATGGGATCACCATCTCCCTCGGAGGCAGTGCCAGGAGCAGGGCCAGCCCCTGGCACCCCAAAATTCAGGCACAGAGCAGTTCTCCCTGCTTTCTAGCCCACTTTGGAGACCATCAACGGGATAACAATTCACATCTTGAAAATCATTGATGGGGTGACCTTGGAGCCCATTCATATGGTGGTGATTCCCACCTTGGAATGCAGTGATATAGTGGCGATTCCCACCTCAGGGTGCATTGATATGATGATGATTCCCACCTTGGAGTCCATCACTGAGATGACAATTCCCACCTTGGAGCACATGCATGGCCTGACTATTCCCTCCCATTGGTGGGGTCCAAGATGGGAATTGTCACTTGATGGAGTGACCACCTGAGGTCAAGCACAAACTGCACAGCAGATGCTGAGAAGAGTCCGTGTTCCCTGGGAAGGACCATGGGAAGGACCATGGGAACCCGCGGGACCCCTCTATCCCCTGGAGCCGGAATGCACCAGCCCAACCTCCCTGGTGCGGGGAGGGTGGTTATTTTGGGGACAAGCCGGTTGCAAAGGTCACTGTTGCCCTCTGCTGGTCCAGGGACAGGGAGAGCGGGGACAGCCTGGCTCTTACCCCGCAGGCTCCATCCCCGCTGGTGGAGACCCTTCTGCCCCTTCCTGCCATATGTGTGCTGAGTGTGCCCGTGCTCAGCCCGGCTCCCACCGCCTCGGCAAGATCCTGTGTGGCTGTTCCGTGCCCCTGGCTGGCAAAGAGCCTTTCTGGATCCAGGTCCCTGTTCTCTCTCACTTAGGGCTTTTCTTACAGCCACTGCTACGGGCTGAGCATGCAGAGATACTCAGCCAAGCCAGGCAACGTGTTCTATGCAGGAAATAAATCAAATCTCCAATAAATAAATCAAATCTCCAGGATATAAATCAAATCACCATCCCCAGAGGACTGCAACCTACTCTGGAGACACCCTGCTTCCCACCCCCCATCTCCATCCCCAGGCAGATGTCCATCCCAACAGGTAACTCCCTCCTCCTTCCCTTGCTCCCAAGCTCAGTAATTTTCCCTCTCCTAAGCAAATCCATAGGAGGTACGGGGAGGTGGTGGCATCCGGAAGGCAAAGTCTGCAGCTTGCTAAATTCAAAGCTGTCTTTGCAGTCCCAGAGCTGGCAGAGGGCCTGGCCAAAGCTGCCCTGCCTGCAGGTCCCCAGGCTTGGCACCAGGGATGCTGAGCCAGAGCCTGCCTGGCAATTCCTGCCCACGCCATGGCCTTGAAATCTCCAAAGTGCATGGAATGAGGGATGCTTTGTGAGCAGTGGGAAGGGAAGATGCCTCAGGAACCCCAGGGAAGGGGAATCTCATGGGACCCTGGTTATGCAGCAGAAAGGCTGGCAGCAGCATCAGGCATTGGGAATGGGAGATGTCTCAGGACTCTGGGGAAAGGGGAATCCCTTGAGACCCTGGTTATGCAATGCTGGCAACAGCATCAGCTGTAGGTACTGGGAGTGGGCACAGCTGAGGGCCTCAGGCAAGCTGAGGGGCTTGTGTGTGTGTGGCATCTCCTGCCACCCATCCCCTGGGTCTGTTTTGAGCCTTGGGAACCAGCCCCAGGATCAATCCTACAAGGAGATGCCCCAAATAGCCTTCCCTTCCCCAAGACAGGAGCACAGACCACCCCCAGTACCCTGTGTGTCCTATACCCGGGTCCTGTATCGTGCTCACAAACCCCTGTCAATAAGCATTAAGAAATCATCCAGCTCACTGGGGAAGGAAAAAATCTGTAGGGTTAAGATAAAGACATGATGACAGAGCAAGACAGGGTGTTATCTTGGGCACGGTAGAAGGAAACAAGAGCTTGGAGGGAGGGAGGGAGGGAGGGAGGGAGGTGGGGAGCAGGGCTGTCTTCTCTGCAGAACAGCAGCCCACCAGGCTGAAGGTCAGGAAAGGGCTGTAGCAAATCAGCTCTTAATTGAAAATGAGCACAGTGGTGACGCCTGGCCATGACTACCTGCGTGGGAATGCTGGAACTGGCTGCCACAGGGCTGTCCAATGGCTTCACTCCCCAAATACACAAGATTTTATTCTCCCACCAGCATAAGCAGCAGCACAGCCTCCCAAGGAAAGCCATGTGTTGGGAATCACAGCCCCTCCTGCATCCCTTTCAAGGGAGAGAAGCAGCCTGCTGTCCTGCTACCTCCCAGCAAGAGCTGGAGGTGGAGGAGGAGAAAGACCCTATTTGGATCCAGCATTTAGAGACACATGCAGAAACCACAATTTCCTCGAAACTTTGCATCTGCTGGAGCTCAAGGGCTGCTCTGACAAACACGGGTTGTGCTATATTGGATCCATACGTTGTGCCGTGCAATCAGAGCCAAGATCCCACTGTGGGATTTGCTGGGCCTCATCAGGAAAAAGCTTCAGAGCCCCAGAGGTTCCCAGGCAGCTACAGCCAGGCTGCATCCTCCTTCCTCCTCCAGGTGTTCCTCCCAGCAGAGAGGTCCTTTTCATCCCCACCACTCTGCTACTTGGCAGGTAGTAGTGGTGGGAACCTGCCTGGTCTGGCTGTGATGGTGGTCCCAAGAGGTCATGGCTTCAAGCCATGCATCCCACCAGAACCCAATCCACCAGCATCTTCCGAAACATCTCTCATCTCTGGAAACAGCAGCAGCCCCCAGACTTGCCCTCAAGCCCCCACAGCTTTTCCTTGCCCTTCACTTTCATTTCAACTCTTTCACTTCTCTCTTACTGGTCCCAGTTCCCTTCTCTTGCTGGTCCCCAGCTCATCCAGGTGAATGGGTGTGACCCCATATTTCTTAGGGAACTACGGCCCATCAGAGCACCAGTATGGCTTGGAAATGTTTCATTTTTGGCAGAGGACTGGGGAGCAGCTGTTCAACAGAGCACCAGAACTCAAGAAGTTCAGAGTTCTGCCAAGTCATCATCTCCGAGCCCACCAGCACCATGCAATGGGAAGGGCAGGAGCAATGGAGAGGCTGGAGGAGCAAGCACTGCTCCTGCCAGCCTTGGCCAGGTGTGGGTCTGCTGGATTCTTGGCCTCAAGGTCCATCTGATGGACAGAAGGTGCTCAAGGAGAATGTTAACTCAGCCATTGAGGAGGTGGGAAAGACTCTTGGCTTGTTGAGGGACATCATGGCTCAAATTCCCACCCCAGCCCAGTGTTGCTGTCAGTTCCAGCCATCTCCCCATGTGTGTCCCCTCAGGCACAGCCAGATGAAGTTCATGGAGAGTTTGATGGTTAATGCAGGGAGGTTCTTGGCCAGTTCAGCACCATGATGGCTTCCTACATGCAGAAGGTGGGCAGTCTTGGCAATGAGATCCTCCTGGTGAAGCAGCTTGCAGGCTATGCCAACACTGAGAGCCCCGTGCCATGCCAGGCTTTGCCAGGGAATTATCCAAAGTGCAGGATTACAGTCAGGCCAAGGCAAAGAGCAGCTGAGACCACAACCCCCTAACAAGGTCCTAAGCAAATAGGTCACAGATGTGGTCCTTCCCATCAGGAAGCAATAAACACACACCTGCAATTAAGGGAGCTGTGAGGGCTCTGCAGTGCTGTAGCTACTGCCTTTGCTGGGAGGGATATTCTCCCTCCTGCCCACACCATCCCCTGGGCTGAAATGGTCATTCCTGTGATGTCTGACTGGGTCCTTCTCCCCATTCTGAGGAGATCAAGCCAAGGGCTGGACCATGACTGAGATAATGACCATCTCTGCTTCTCAGAGTGTTTTGGAGTGGGAAAAGAGGAAATCATGCCCTCTCCTCTGTATCACATCGTGGTATGTGGAACCTGGAGGTAAGAGAGTCTTTTGGATGCTTTGATTGGCATTACCAGCTGGGAGACCCCGAGGTCTGTATCTGGTCCAGCCATGCTGGTTCTTGCAGCTGCTTGCTCTCTGTTTCTACCTGGCAGACCAACACCCCCTTTTCTTGTGGATGAAGGGGCTGGATGAGGTTGTTGCACCCCTGGAGCTCATCAGCACCTGTTTGAAGCAGACCCAGTGAAGCCAGCAAGGCTACTCCAGCCAGGACACAGCTCCATGTTGTGGAAAGCTGGTCTGGGAAAGCATGGATGAGACCAGGACAGAGGGGACAGCCCCAAAATGAGCTTTGTGCCTCAGCATCCTTGTGGATGTAGCCAGAAGGAAAACCACCACTCACACTGAACAGCTCCTGTACCTCAGTGGTGGTTACAGAGATGAATCCCTGCCTGAAAACACTTCCCCTGAATTAATATCCACTTTTTTCTCCATTAGCATTTCTGTCAAGACAGATCTGCTGCCCTCAGGCATTTGGAAACCAAAGTAAAGACCAAAAGGTAGGAATGAGGGTCTTGCCCATCTGTCCTAAGAACAGTACAGTTAAACAAAACCTGATTATTTCTATCAGTCCTGCTTTCCCACATGGAGCATTCATGTGACACAGTGATGGGATATGTTAACTTACCCCCACTGCCTCTAAGGGAGTTATTCCTGATTTAGACCAGGGCTAAGGATCAGCTCTGAGTGTCCCTAGCAAGCAGCAGGATGCTCAGGGATTAAGCCTGACGTGTATCGCCCCAGAGGGACAAGGAGAAGCTGTCCCTGCACTTTCCCATGGGAAGTGGGGGAGGAGTGGGAGAGCCATTACCGCAGCTCCTTGTCGAGGTGACAGTGTGTGTCTGGATCTCTTAAGGTCTGAAGTGATTGATGAGTGCATCTTTAAGGACCAGAGAGGCACCTGTAGAATGTGAGATGCCTTGTAACCAGTAGAATCTTTCCATGTCTGTGAGGTGAACTGCTGACCACCAGTGTGCTGGCATGGTGTCTACAGGAGTAGATAAAAGTGAAGCTGTTACTCCAAATCAAGTCCTTTGTCTTGGGTGAGCCTTCTGATCCCACCGCAGCCTGAGCTGTCTCTGCCTCCTCTGACCAGCACAAAGCTGATCTACCTGACCCTGGCAAAGGGTGACCCCAATGCCAGGCTGCAGTTCTGGGCTGTGGTTCCAGGCTGTCTGGATCTCTTAAGGTCTGAGGTGACTGACGAATGCATCCTTAAGGACCAGAGAGCCACCTGTATAATGTGGATGCCTTGTAGCCAGTAGAATCCCTTCATGTATGTGAGGTGAACTGCTGACCAACAGGGTGCTGGCATGTTGGATACAGGAGTAGATAAAAGTGAAGCTGTTACTAGAAGTAAAATCCATTGTCTTGGGTGAGCCTTCTGGTCCCACTGCAGCCTGAGTGTCTCTGCCTCCTCTGACTGCCACTAAGATAATCTACATTACCCCAATAAAGGGTGACCCCAATAGCTTCTTACCCTGGGAATAATTAATCTGCAAACCCCTCAAGAAGGGAACGGCTGCATTTCCCTCTCCGTGCTCCCCTGTCCAAGGGGGACACTCGAAAGCCAGATCCCATCTCATGGTGGGGAGGTCCCTGTTTGCTTTTTGCAGGGTCTTCAAGGGTGTGGAGGTCCCTGCTCACCTGGTACAGGGTCTTCAAAGGCATAGGGAGGACCACTGTGGCTCCCCAAAGCAAGACCTGGAGGCAAGCCAGGCCTGTGCCAGTGGGCAGCCGGAGCGTGCCGTGCCTTGGGAAGGCTGAGCTCCCCCAGCCTCTGGGCAGCCTTTGCAAGTTGGTGCATTTTTAATCTGGTGCTGTAGAAATTTGGGCAGCTCTCCAGCCCTTGGAGCTGTTCTGCATTTAGGCCTGGTTGGCTTTTAGCTACTGCATCCAGGGCAGAGGCAGGAGCAGGGCTGCCTGTGCCCCCTGGCTCTGCCCCACACAGAGGGCTCTGTGCCAGCACATCTCATCTTCCTGCTTTCCTGAGGGCTCTGGAACATGGATCAGTGAAGCAGGAGGCTACTGCCAGCCCTGCCATGGTCCATGGGCAGTCCCCACTGCACAGCATCCCCGGGGGCATATTTTGGTCTTGGAGGCAAACCCCAGGCCCACCCTTAGTGCTCAGGCAAAGCCCAGGAGGTGACATCCCAGTTCAGCGGGGTGGAGGATGATGGATTGGGAGGGAAGAGGTTTCTTTTTCCCTCTGAGACACCTTCCTAGGACAAAGCACTGGTCCAGAAAGTCACTGGTGAGCACAGCAGCTCCAGCCTGGCCTGGAGCTCTGTTGAAACAGGAGGACTTGGCGCAGTGGTGCCTTTGGGATGTGCTCAGCAGAGCCCTGCTCGCGCTGCCAGCACCTGCCACCTGTGGCAGCCCCTTCCCCAACCCCTGCCTTTGATCTGCCTCCAGCTCCTGGCTCTCCTTGGCATTTGTGCTCCTCTCCATAGGGATTTTCCAGACCACCTGGGTAGAAGTGTTTCTGCATTCCCCTCTCGTGGCCCGGTGCCGGCGTGGGAACACGCGGCAGCTCCTCAAGTCAGCCTTGTCTCTGCCTCCATCGCTGACTTGCTCTCCCTTGCCAAACCAGGCTCCTAAAATACTCTGAATTTCCAGAGCAATCGCTTTACCCCAGCTCTTCCAAGCCACCGGCTCCAGCGGGGCCCACAGTGAGGGTTTGCAAAAGCTTTTTATTTGGATGTGCAAACACCAGCAGGTCTAAAGCCGCTCTTTAAGCTGGGGCTGGCAGGGCTTAATCAACCCAGGGGCTCAGAAAGGTTCACGAGCTCGACCTGCCTTGTTTACTGGGAATACATTGCTCTCCTGTGCATGCACCAGACTGAGACATATGACAGCATCACTGCTGGGTTTCAATTCAGTCAGAACGGAGAGAGGCTCCACCAGTGTTTGCAGGGTTGCAGGATGGGGCCGTGGGGGCTGTGCTGGCACTGTGATCCCCACCACCCCACAATACCAGCCCCTGTGCCATGAAACTCCCTGCTTCACCATCAAAGCCAACCCTGGGGGTGTCTCTGATCTCCTCATCCCTGCCACTCATCACCTACCACTGACAGAGAGCTGAGCAGGGAGGACCCAGCCTGCAGGATACATCCCCCACTCCCCCCTCTGTGTCCAAGGAGAAACAGTCCCCCGTGGTTTCACCCCCCTCCTTCCCTTGCAGGCTGTTTTTCTCCCCCTCTCCTCCTTCCATCAAGCAGCAAATATGCTTTCAGAGCAATAAGACGGCTGTTCAGCCTTTGGAACAAATGTTCTCTGCCAGGCTTCGAGCACAGGGGCGGAGGGGGGACTCACACTGATTTAATGACAGTGATTTAAGCAATTTGATCCATTTTTATGGCGCATTTACAGTTAGGGGAAAGGAGGGAAAAAAAAAAAGAGGAGAGAGAGAGAAACACAGGAGTGGAACGGAGGCAGGAAAGGTTAGGGAACACACCCCAGCAGGCGCTTGGAGAGGGAGAGAGGCTGCTGCAAGCTGTTCCCTGGCTGCTCTGCCAAGGAGAGCCCTCGCCAGCCTCCTGTGCCCTGCTCCAAAATCTGGCTCATGTCAGCACCGGCTCCTGGGGGCTGTGGCTCATGGAGAGGTGCTGCAGAGTGTCCCTGTGCTGGATGGATCCAGGGGTGTGGGATCAGGATCAGGCAGCACCCTGTTTTCACTGGGAAATGGAGCAAGGGCAGAGCCCCAGCTCTCACTGCCCTCCCTCCATGTGGGGTTCTCCATGGAGGGAAATGGAAATCCCTCCATTATCTCATCCATTTCCCAATGCCAACAGCTATGGGGATACACTTTTGGGGTGCCAAAGAATGAGCTGCCCACAGAAATGCACTGAATCCACTTGCAGCAGAGTTGAAAACAGAGCTGTGAGCATGTCCAGCTCAGCAGAACCCCAGCCCCAGGCACCTTTCCCACTGCTGCACTGAGACCTGGCCCCCTCATTGCACGTGCTCTCACAGCTTCATCCCAGGCCCGTTCCCAGCATGGGGAGCACAGCTGCTCCCAGGCTCCAGGAGCTCTCCATGTATCCCAGCTGGCTCTCAGCCTCACAGAAATGCTGGACAGATGTGGGTCATGCCGACACATCCTGCAGTAGATGGTACCTTGTGTCCCATGGGGCTCTCTGCAGGGTGTGGGAATACTGCCAACCTCAGCTGACCTATCCTGCCCCCTCCACCTCCAGTGGGGAGCCACCCCCTGTCATTCCAGGATGCACCAGCTCAGACATCACAGAATAATAGAATTGATGGCCAAACACTGTTCCTCCCTCAAGAAAAGACCTTGGAGATGCCCACACTCAGCTTGACAACAACCAGCCAGCTTGGGTCTGTGGGAAAGGAAAGAAATTCCATGCAAAATCCTAAGGGATCTTTCCTGGGAATCCACTGGACAAAACCTCATGTCCTTGGCAGCACCTCAAGGACTTGCTATTGGGTAAAACACACCCAGACCTTACCCTGCACCCCAGCTGGAGAACAAAGCAAGGAAAACCAATGGGAACCATCAGCTGAGGGGAAAAAGTAATTCCAAGAGAGTAAACCTGGATTTTACATCAATAAACAGAGGAGAGCAGCCTCTGCCAACCCCACTCTGCAGCAAGCTGTGAACTGTGTCCTGCTTTGGCTGCAAGGAGAGCCTTGCTCCAGGGTCTACTCCAGCTCCTGGGGCATTTGGTCCTTCACTGCAACTGCTCCATTACTTGTACAGAGTGAGGGATGTCCCAAAACAGGGATCTCAGCTCCTAATATCTCCCTCCCTTTGCTCCAGCCTGCTGCAGGCACAGGGGTTGGGATGCTGCAGGGCCTTTGCACTGCCAGAGCTGTCACCACACCAGGATGCTGCACAACGCCCCATCATTTATGTCTGATTCATCCAGCTTGATGCCCTTTGCATCCCACAGGAATGCGAAGTGGCAGCTGGGGTCTCTCTGCAGGATGGAGGAAGCATCACCCTGGGACAGCAGAGCAAAGCAGGGGCTCCCATTCCAGGATTTGGCAGCCCCCACCTCCCCAGGGAAAATGGGGAAGGAAAAGGGTGTACAGAGAATCCACCTTCCTGCTACACTGGTCAGTCCCACAGTCAGGAAACTCTTTCCTGGAAGCCTGTGGAGTTTTTTCTGCTTGTTTTTTTAGGTTTTACTGCTTAATTTTTTTTATATCAAGGTTCATCTGGAGGATAAAAATGTCCTGCAGGTCTGTAAGGGATGGGCTCTGAATTCATCCCAAAAGGTTCTACTTCCAGTGCCATGACAGGAGCTGGTGGCACTGACACTTCTACAAACCCAGAGAGACATTCAGAAGAGCAGCAACCCCACCCTGGGCTCAGGGGGGTTGTGGGCTTTAAATGCCCCAAAGGAAGAGAAAAAAAAAACAAAAGAGAAGGGAAAAAAATCCAAACGGTAAACAAAATAAATCTTCCTCTCCGAGCCAAAACAGAGAGAAAATAGCCAGGGACCTTGGCCGGGAAGTTGTTTATTATAGTCATGGGACTCACTGCCAGTTTCAGCAGTTGGACAATTTTCCTTTTCCAGCCCATAAATAGCCACCCCTTTGCTCGGCAGTCCTGGACACCGTAGGGTGGGTTGCTCCCAAAAGCATCTCTGCTGCCTGGAAACATCCTGACCTGCCTGGAAACCCCCCGGCCAGGGAGAGGGGTTTGCTTTGGCCAAGGGATGGGCAGGAATCACCTGCAAAGCCGAGATGCAGCAAGTGAAACCCCAGCCCTGCCCGGGCGGGATGCGCTGCCGGGTGCAGCTGCCCTCTCTCTTTGTTTGCAGGGATTAAAAGGAGAAAAAAAAAATAAAAAAACTAAAGCTCGGGAGAGCAGGAGAGATGGCACACCTGCCTGCGGCATCACCTCGCAGCTGCTCCTCCTTCCCCCCAGGAAAGGGGCAGCTGGTGCTCGGTGTGATGTGGTGGTCCCATGGGAACAGGGGACACGGCCCCGGGGATGGGTCATGATCAGCCCAGGGACCGCCGTGAGCTCCCTTCACATCCTTCTCTTCATCCCTTGCAGGCACAGGACAAAGGGACAAAGGGAAAGGCAGGCCCTCAGCACGCGGCCTTTTGTCTTTCAATTAAAAACAAACACAAAATAAGATCCGAGAGGAACGCGCCTGCTGCGGCCGCGGCTCCCTCGCTCAGCGGCTCCGCGGGCTTTGCTCAGCCGAAAGGAATCCGTGCGCCGAGTAATCAAATCCACGTGCGGGGAGAGAAAACGCTCCCATGGGGCCACACGCCCCCCAGAAAACCCGTGCCCCTCGTGGGGAACACCCCACTTTCTCAGAGCCGGCAGTGACACAGCTCCAGCTCACACAGCATCTCTCCGCCAGGTTCCCTCTCCTCGCTTCCCTCTGTGCCTGACATCCCTCCATGCTGTGGTGTCAGAGTGTGGGCACGGGGATGGGAAGCTCCTGCTCCACACCTTCCATGGTGGATCCAGCCCTTTGCACCCCTCAGGGAGCCTTTGGGTGGCCCCAGCCCAGGAGCAGATGCTCATGATGATGTTTTATCTCTGGTACAATGCCAACATCATCACTGCCTTCTGCAGGTGACAACAGCAGCCAGCACAGGGCCCTCGGCCACCTGGTTGGTGGTGATGAAAAGCAGGGTGCCAAAGAGGATCAAGGACAGCTGGATGATGCAGAGAAGCACCTGGATTAAATATACCTGGAGTCTGGAAGCACCACTGAGCACTGGCTGAGCATCAGTGGATTCAGGCTGCTGAGCATCCTTGCAGGAGGGGTCTGAGCCTCACCGGTGACCCTCAAAGCCTGGAAGATGCTCAGTTCCCTCTCCTCAACCCATAAAACCATCAGGAGACCACATTGTTGCTACACAGCAGCTGAAATTCCATCTAGCCAAGACATGCTTCAGAAAGTCCTTCTCCTTCACTGCATGGCCTGTATGTCTGGGGCAGAGCTGGGGTTTGCTCCCCTCGCTGCTCCTGCAAGGCAAGGTCATGGCCAGCTTTTGGCCAGGGCCCCAGGAACTTGGTTCCCTGCTTTGAGGAGGAAAAATTAAATTTTCATTCAAATTTGCACTTCAGCAGCCAAGATATTGGCTCAATTTCCACCTGCTGCTTTGAAGCCTTCGCTTTGCATGGGAGAAGAACACAACTGAGAGTTTTCAATTATAGAGCACATGCATATAAAGGTAGGAACAGCCAGGAATATGGATTTTGAACCTTAAAAAAGAAAAGAAAAGAAAAGAAAAAAAACAAAATGAGAGGCACTCAGGGCACACTGTCCTGGGAGAGATCAGCTGCTGCTTGGCTGAGTGGGGAAGGACCACCATGACCCTCTAAAACCATTAATGTGCTTGGTTCAGTGCCAACAGCTTGTGACATGGAGTTTAGCCCTTCTCTCCCAAAAAATCAGCCCTGCAGATCTGGCTGGGAAGGCACCAAAGCTGAGCTCGAGGTCAGGCTTTATGCTGAACATGGGACAGGTTTGGACCATTCCCTTGAAGGATCCACAGAGTGGGGCTGCATTCCCCAGGCTGTCACTGTCCCCTCTTCCAGAGGGATAAAAGAGGATTTATCCTCCCTGCAGGACTGGGGATTCCCACTCTTAAGCTGCAATTAGACTGGAATCTGTTCCAAGTTTCATCAGCAGATTGGGAAAGGCAGGTGGGAGAAGAGGGGAGCTCAGCACTGCAGGGCTCGAGTGCAGCACCCAGACAACACCCTGGGAGAGATGTCTGCCCGCTCTGGAGCCCCTTACATGTGTCATGTAAGAGTAAATTCAACCTACATCTCTCAGGGATGGCTCTTCAAGAGCCAGCCAGGGACCTGGGTTGAACCCTAAGGAGCAGCAGTCCCTGAATGGCTGAATCCCATTCCCTGCCAACCCCTTGTAGATGCCAATAAGCCCCATCATCTGTGAGAAGAGCAGCATCAGGCCCCAAAACCACTTCACTGAGCATGAAAACACAGCCTGGCCTCCCCAGCTTCAGCATGTCACTGCTCACCATCCACACTGAGACCACTCTCCCCACCAGTCTGGCTCCATGGCAGGTTTATTCCCAGTTTCTCCCTCCCATTCTCCTCATTGTGCATCCCCAAACTCTGGATCAGGATTAACCCACATCAAGTTTTCACCCAGCTCTCACACCAGAGCACAGCACCACATGATGTGGGAGCACGATGTTCCAGAGGAGGGGATTGCAAGTACAAGCAAAAACCTATAGGAATCAGAGAATCATGGAATCATAGAATGGTTTGGGTTGGAAGGGACCAAAAAGTTCATCTGATTCCAACCCCCTGCCATTGAGGTCATTACTCAATAACTGTGACAGCCACACCTCCCCATCACGCCCAGGACCAGTAGGAGCCACCACAGCAGCAGATCCAGCCCCTTGGTGAGCCCAGATTTGACCCCTCTCTCTGGCACTCAGGAGGGGTCCCCTAGCACTGCTGGGGGAAGGGAACACACCACACTGTGCTCAATTTGCTCCATCCTCAGGCTCTGCACCAGCCATCGTCAGAGCATGAAGCTGGAGTTAATCTCCCATCTCAGGATGAAGCACCGAACCAGCGCTGATTTCCCAGCAATATCCCAGGGTAGAGACTCATCCCTGAGCAGTAATTATCTCCAGCAGCCGTGACATGACCTTGGGCAGAGGTGTGATCCTGTTTTCCCCTTTCTCTAAGTCCGTGTCTTTAGAGAAGTGTGGCATTGATGTGCCAGAGCATGTCTCAAAGTGCCCAGGGGCCAATGGAATACCCACCTCATCACTGGGGAATACTGGGCACCCGTGTTCCCAAAGCTGAGTACACAGCCTGGTGACTGACAAGGAATTCTGGCATGCAGCTCCTTCGTGGGAGTCACGGGGAAGCTACACAACCTCACTGAAGGGAATTCCACCCCATAGTTATGGATGGACTTCCCAGCACCTCATCACAGATCAAGACACAGCACATGAGCCCAGTGAAACACACCCCGAGCTCAGACCTGCACCTTGAAATCAATGAGCCAGTAAATCCCAGATTGTGGGGCCACCGGGAAGACAACATTTGCCAGAGCTCCTGCAAGGAAAGCCAAAAACTGGAGCAGGATCTGCAAAAGGCAAGAGCAGAGTAACCTTTGGGGACACATTAGGGAGACCTTGCAGGAGATGACACTGATGCTCTGCAGACACCCAGCCTCTTCCAACAGATCCAGACATGAGTCCTGCTCTCCAAAGTGTTGGAAAAGGGGGAAACCACAGGGCCGTATCCCCCTCCCAACACTCAGCTCTTTGGAGGGGATCAACCCTTAATTCCTAAGGGAACCTCCCAAGAGCAGAAGCTGCCCTTCCTGCCCGTGTTGCATTTTAGGGCTGAGCATCAGCATCTCTCCAAGGCATCCTGAATCCAATGCTGACCCCTTGCCGGTGTGGGGGGCTACCGGCAGCCCCCCCGGCACGACCAGCTGCACCGCACACCAAGGGGCCGCCGCCGGCCCGGCAGCAGCTGCCTTGGCCCACGTTCAAGCACAGCACTGCTCGAGAGCAGCTTGTTATTTTGGTCCTGCAACGGGGTTATTTTTAGAAAGCGCTGAACGCCCCTTCTCCAAAATCGCTCCTCCAGAGATGACCTTGCGGAGCTGCGGCCGCTCAGCTCCCTGTCCAGCCACCCCTCTCCTCGGGGACCCAAGTGTCACCCACCCACCTTCCCCGGAGTCCCCAGCCCTGTGCAAGCCCCCGTGCCCGCAGCACCGTTCCACCGTGGCAGGAGGGAGAGGAGGGAGGGGGGAGGATGAAGGCTGAACTACATTTCAACCCCTGACGCCATCCAGGTTCGTTCCCGGTTTCAATTATCACCTGCTGGAGCAGCAGCTGCCGAGTGCCAGGAACTCAAAGGCAAGTCAACAAGGTCTTGTTGTTTCAGCTGCTCGGGGGCACGGAGCTCCGTGTGCCTCCCTCCCTGGCTCCACGGGGATGCTGCGCCCCCCGCTCGCCCCTGTGCGTGCGGGGCTGCAGCGCTTCCATAATTCCCCCATCCCGCTCTCCCGGGCAGGTAAACGCGGCTGGAGATGCTGAGGGGGGAGCAGAATGAAACCTCAATAACAACAAGGGAAAAAAAAAAAGAGAGAGAGAGAAAGAAAGAAAAAAAAAAAGCCCCTGCACAGAGGTTATCCGGGGGACAGAGCAAATAATTGGCGAGGCGAACAATGCATTTTAATTAAACCTCTGCAGGAAACGAGGGGAGGGAATCAAGTTAATTGCACGGAGCGGGAGCAGGAGATTAAAAATGCTCTTTGCTCAGAAGATGGTGGCTCCCATCCGCCTTTGCCGAGGAAAACAAGGCCACCTGGGGTGGCAGAGCTGGCGTGGGGACACGCAGCTCGCTGGCTCTGCCGGGGGGCTCCAACTTCCAGAGGGGTCTGGGGGAATCGTGTGCCTGGTCCACAGGGATGGGGCTGCCATGAGGGTGCAGGATGAGCCTGGGTGTGGGAGCAGCTCCTGGGAAGTCCCATAGGGATGGGGGCTTTGCTTGTGTCTGCAGGAAAAGGACCAAGGGACACGTCCCAGACCCCTTGTTTCGTGTTGCTCAGTGCCCTCTGCTCAGCCCAGCCTGTGCCTGGTGCTCTCTCAGTGCAAAACCATCAGCCTTTACATTTTCCTGCCCAGGTTACTTCAAATTTCACCTCTCTCTGCTTGAAAGACACTGTTTTTCTCAACTGTTCCCTTTCCTGGTCTGTCACACCTTTGTCTTTCCCCCACCCTGAACACTGTAAATGGAGAGGCACCAACTTGATGCCAGTGAGCCCCATAACAACAGAATATCCAGGCTCCCTTCCTACCCAAGAGAGGAAAAAGGATCACAAACTCCAGGATGCTGGAAAACAGGGGCAGGACTGAGCCCTCCACACCTCACACTGGCACAAAGAAGCACTGCCAGCCCAGCCCCGTCCTCTGGACACCCATCACCGCGGCATCCAGGGCAGGAGGCACCAACCTCTGCTCTGAGGCAATTTGCGAGCTCTCGAACCCTGCCCTCCATCCCACTGCCTGCTAATGAGCACCAGCCCCGTCCTCCTGCCATGAGAACAGCAATCAGCCCCAGCGCTCGCCTGCTAGGAACAATCTCCCTCCTTCCATCCTCTGCATAAATTTCCCAGGCTGTGGTTTTCAGACTCTGATCCCACATAGCTTTATTCACAAGAGAAGTCCCACTGGGAGCAAGGAAATTACTCCAGCAAGGAAAATTCCCTGCACACGGGATGCACACACAGGGCACAAGGCAAGGGGGCTGGCATGGTTTGTTTTTTGCACACCATCGAAAGCAAAATAAATCCACGGAGGGAACTCAAAGCCACGACTAAGACCTGACCCTGAGTAAGAGCCAGACGAATTACAGCAATTAAAAAGAAGAAAGAGACATGTGGACTTTCATATCCACAAACCTCAGGATGCAGTCGGTGGGGGAGAGCAGTCACACACACGCAGCAAAGCCAACGCACATCACAAAACGCTCCGTGTCCTGAGAGGCACAAACTGTCCCTGCAGGCAGCAGTGCCACCAGCGTGAGCACGAGGCTGGGACAGCCTGTCCCTGCACAGCCGGCCGGGACGGCAGCAGGACACAGGCTGTATTGTACCCTGAGCTGGAGGCTGAACTGCAGGTTCCCCCTCCCTGCCGTGCACAAGCAGTGCCCTGATGGGAAATGAGATCTTCCGCAATCGGACGGGCAGGAAAACCACAGAGTTCTGCTCAAACGCTCACACCAAGCAGCTTTCCAGCCGAGCAAACGGCCAGAGAAACGCTGCTGCTCTACCACATGCTTAAAATTGCAGGCTAGGAGGGAGGAAATTGCCTCGTATTTTCACCCAAAACCCGGGTCAGAGCCAGAAGGTGAAAGCCCGTGGTGCAGCATCCCCAGGCTGTTTGTTCAACAGGAGCATCCTAAGTGGGAATAAAGTTGGGAGTTGAGGATTGCACTCAGTATCCCCAAAAAATGGAAGCGAGGGGAGGACCAAACCAGCGTGTAGAACCCAGGACCCCCTTCCCACACACCCTCCCCTTGCTGCTATCTCTCCATCACTCCTGGGCTGTTCCAGCCCACCCAGGGGTATCCATGGCACCCCTGGAGCACTGCAAGGATTCCCAGCTGCGAGCAGAGGTGTGAGCATGCTTGCCTCTCTGTGTGTCATGCTCCAGGGACAGGGACACTTGGCAGCTGCCTGCAGGGAAGGTGTCTGGTGCACTGCTGGCTGTGGGAACATGAGTCAGAGCTCCCCAGTCTCCCTGACGTCTCCCTCCTGCTCATTTATTCAGCACGTCAAATATTTGCCCTGTGCAGTTACACCAGATACACGTTATTCAAGAGGGTTTTTTCCCCATTCTGCTGACAGTGACAGCTTTTAAAAAGCCACCACAGTGCCATCTTGGGAAACCTGACCTCCCAGCTAAACATGTTCTAGCATCCTTTCCCTCACCTGCTCCAGGGACTGACTCCTCTTCAAGAATCCATCCCCTCTGTGAGGGCCAGGAGGGGCTGGATGCCAAAACCCACAGGAAAAGCCACAGGGCTGCAACGAGGAAAGGTCAATTCAGACCCATTTCCAGCACTGCCTGAGTGACAGCAGAGCTGGGAGCCTGTGGGAAGCAAGCAGTGGCCCTGCCTGTCCCTCCTGCCCCCAAGCATCCTGCCTGGAAGCAGCACACGCTGTGGCAGGAGAGGCCAGCCAAGGAAAACTGCTCAGTTTTGCCTCCCTTCGGTAAGGAAGCAGCTTTGCTGGCTGCCAGCCCCACGGTAATCCCCTGGGGACCTCAAGAGTTTCCTTTCTTATGCCACATCCCTGGATTTCTTGTTTCTAGGGCTGCTCACACCCTGGATGCCCAGTCCTCAGGGAGAAGGAAAGGTGTTTATCTCTGATTAATAACTAAAGGCTGGAGAAGGTGACCTTGGGCAGAGGTGGCACAAGAGGCCCCACATCCCACCTGGCCCCACAGGATTTCTCTCTCTCAGTTGCAGTCAAAAATGTCCTGTTCCATGGAGAAAGTGCAGAAATGGCTCATAAACCACAAGCTTGGGGATGCAGCTGAGCAGATCGACTGCCAGATACAGACAGAGCACTGCAGGGAAAACACACCTGCCTCCATCCTGGTTGTAAAAGGAAAATCAGCCTTCAATCTCCACTTGCATTCCCAGCTAGGACACACACCTGGTGCAAGAGCTTCCCAGGATCAGGGCTGGGATTTTGGCTGATGGGAGCTCCAGAGCCTAAACCTGCCGGCTCAGCCAGAAGACACAACACATGGGAAAGCCCCAGGGCTGGAATAAACCTGCAAACAACTTCTGTATCACTGTCAGAAATAGCACCAGGAGAGAAAGGAACTGCTTTATGGGTTCAGCTCTGTCAGTCCTGCATCCTCTCCATCCCTGAGCTTTATACTCAACCAGCTCCAGAGAGATCTGCAGGGAGAGAAAGCATGGCAATTTTCTGGGATTTTCTGGCTTATCCAGCCTTTACAGAGCTGTACATCCCACTCTGCTTGCAGAGGGGCAAATTTGGCTGAGCCCACTGCAAGACCTGCTCACAGCTGAGCTCAAAGTCCTTGGGGAAACCAGCAGGGAGAAAAACAACTCAGCCAAGACACCACCATGTGCCTCCTCGCTGGACAAGGAGCTGCAGTGACCTTGTCCACACAGGGCCTGGAGCTGGAAGTGCACAGCAAGAGGATGTGACTCACATCTGGGATGTGGCCACAGAGGACAGATGTGTTTTGTTACTGTCCAGGCCCTCTCTGCAGCTCTGTCTCAGTGACTCAGCCTTGCCTTCAGGCTCTTCCGAAAGGAGCCAGCACATCCCTTCCCAGCAGTATCCCTCTGCTGCCATAAAACAGATTTGGGAAGTTCAGGCTCCTGCAAGGGGGAAAAGAAATAAATTAAAACAAATCAAAGTTATGTTTCTCCATGGGAATCTTCCAATTTCCATTGTAAATCATTCAGAGAAGAATAAAATCAAATGTCTTAGTGGTGGGACCCATCTCTTTACATTTAGAGACTTAAAAGCTCCACATCCCAAACCCAGTGGAAGGACAGCAATGAGTACCCTGAGTTTTCTTGGACATTTGTCACAGGGCAAGAGGAAACATTTCCTGGAGATGTTCCATGTGTGGAGGGGGGAATAAGGGGATTTCAACAGGTCTCCTTCCCACAAGTGCTATGAAATTCAGCTGTTCATGGAGAGAGCCCCAAAGCACTGAGCCAAGGCTGAGCCAGCACGTTGGACACCAGGGACTCTAAGGAGGGGACTGAGCACACTGCATCAGTTCTGGGGATCTCCTGTGGAACCCAGACACGGCCCCCAGTCCCCCCGCTTTGGGAAGGGGTTCCCCTCCCATACTACCCCCCAAACAGCCTTTTTCACGCTCACCTTCACTATTTATCCACTGCTGTCCATGTGCCCCACAATGCCACCAGGTACCAAGGGACAACACAGGGTGATGTCACTGCCCAGAACTCCCCCTTCCCACCTGCGGTTTCTCCAGCGGGAGAGCAGATGGGGCCACATCTGCCAGCAGGTTTTTCGAGGCACATCCCGGCTTTGAAGGCAGCAGGAGCCAAACATCCATGAGCGATCCCGGGCCAAGCTCTGCCGGACCCGGGAGCCAGCGGTGCAGTTCGCTTGGCAGACACTGGATGGGGCTACGAAACCGGGTACCGGCACAGCTGGAAAAACGGGGGGCAAACCAGCCTCTGCCAGATGTTTTGGGGTCCCGCTTTGTGGGTGCCAGGCTGGCACTGCGACAGCTGCCAGCACCCCCACGGGATGCTGGTCCTGGTGCAACCCCAGTGCTTCACTCACATCCTGGATACCTGGCTGAGAGAGTTGTCAGCACCTGGACTAAGGTGGAAGCTTCACTTCCAGAAGCTTTTCTGTGCTCTGAGCGTGGTGGTGGGAATGGAGAGTGGGAGTTGCTGCTGGAATCCCCAGCAGCGCTGCCTTCCAAAGTGCTGATTAAGTTTTATGCTGCAATTGCAAGATGAGGTGACCTTCCTACCTCCCACCTGCCTAAATGACAGCATTTTGAGGCACTTTGGACAAGGGCCTGGAGTGACAGGACAAGAGGGAATGGCTTCACACTGACAAAGAGTGGGATTAGATGGGATATTAAGGAGGATTTTTTCCCTGTGAGGGTGGTGAGGCCCTGGCCTCAGAGAAGCTGTGGTTTCCCCACTCCTGGAAGCATCCAAGGCCAGGTTGGATGGGGCTTGGAGCAAAGTGGGATAGTGGAAGGTGTCCCTGCCCATGGCAGGGGGTGGAACAAGATGAGCTTTAAGGTCCTTTCCAACCCCAACCATTCTAGGATTCTTTGCCAGCTGCAGAGGTGGGATTTTCCCATGTTTCACCCCAAAGCCAGGAGGGGATGAGAAGATCCAGGCCCAAAGCAGAGCTCGAGCACGGTCAGAGGCACAGCCCTGCATTGCAGATCCCACTGCAGGCAAGGGCCAGCCCTGAATTCCCCAAATGCTGCTGTCAAACCATCCTGCACAGCCCTAAATCCACCAGGACTTACCTGGCTCCAGCTGGCTGAGCAAGCTGGCAGCAGAGGAAAGGGAGTCAAAGCCTCTCCTACTTGGTGAAAAAGAAGAATAAGAGAAGTGTCCATAAATCTTGAGCTAGTTACTGATGGAGAGGACTCCCCTCCTCCTGCTCCACACACTGCAGCACAAATTATGGCCCCAACTTCGCTGTTGTTCAGTGATGAACATCTGAAAAGGCTGTGACAGATGAGAGAAGGGATGATTTAACAGCCATAAATCCAGCCAGCTTAGAGGTGTTTTTACAACCAAGCCCATCTTGAATCCCCTCTGTTATGAATACTTATCACTCCCAGACACTACTACAATGGAAAGATTTTTAACAGCTTTAATAGAGACGCAATAAAACCCCCGGAGCCCAGCAAGCAGACGGCCTTTGATCCCTCCCGAGGGAGGGAGAGGGGTGAGAGCTGCTCATTGTGCTCAGGCTTGAAGGACCAGAGCTGGAGCAGCCACTGGGCCACCGCTGATCCTGGGTTTAATGGATGGGTGGCATCATCCCAGAGCTGGATCAGCTTTCCTAAAGCTGCTGCATGGTGTAATCAAAACCCCACAGTGAAGAACAGAGAGACAGGCTGTGGCTGTGATGTCCAGCATCTTCCTGCTCCTACCCTTGCCAGGCTCTCCTCCTGCACTTCCCCACATCACACCTGGTCTAGCCCACCTTCAGGGATTTCAGACAAGGGTGATTTCAGCTCAACCAGTGACCCACCTGGGTGGGGTTACACCCCCCAGCTGCCTCTCACTGCTTTTGATGCTGCACCTTTTAATTGTTTAATGATTAAATGGGCTCAATAACCACCACCCAACAAGCAGGACAGGAACAGTTTCCATGAGACCTCCCAGCTCGGGGTTATCTGACCATAGATATCACTGGCTCCCAGTTTGGGATTAAGCAGCCCCCAGATCTTGTTCCTTCTTGCTGGGCCTGCTGCCCCTGTAGCCTTCCAATATCCTCCTGCAGGCACCCAGCCTGCAAAACCAGGATCAGCGAGGTGCCAGGGTGCACCCACTGCAAAAGGCACCCGGCACTGAGCAAATACCTCAGGAAAAGCCCCTCCTTTCCTATGCACCCAATCTTATCAGGCACAGCAAGGTGATAAGGAATTCAGCAGATGGAGGGAACAAAAGTGATCCCAGGGCATGTGGCTCCTGGTTTTCCAGAGCTGGGCAGTCCACATCCAAGTAAAACACCAGGTAAAACATCCAAGCATGGACTTTGGGGATGCTGAGCTTCCCTCCTGCAATGGTGGATCTGTGGAGGGTAATTAAAATAGTCTTCCTAAGAGAAACGTGGCCACAAAACCCTCCCCTTGAGCCACTAAGAGAGAAATCAGCCCTGCAGGGCAAGGAACAGGCTCAGCTTGGCCATATTGAGACACAAGGGGACATGGACTCCAAAGCCTGGGTGGAAGATGACACTCCCAGACCATTAACCTAAGGGAACATCTTGTTTTAATAGGATAATAGTGAGTAATTGATTTTTAAATACACTGAAATCAAATGTCCCGAGGCCAGAGCAGGATCCCAGATCTGTCATCAACTCAGTGGCGACTGGCAGAGACTGAGAGCACAGGGGAAAAGAAAATAAAAATTAAATCTCCTTCATGTGCCTCTCTCCCTCCAGGGCAAATGCCAAAGTCTCTGTAAAAGGTGCATCAATTTTTTTCTATTAAAAAATAGGTCATCCTAAGGGAGAAGCTGGGGAAGGTACTGAGGCCAAGCAGGCAGCATGGAGAAGATCCATCTGGTTAAAACACACAACAACAGTTAAGCAAAACCCATTAATTTTTAAGATCATTTACTCCAGTCTCTCTCTCTCTCACCCCATCCTTCATGCAGTGCCAGTCGAGAAGGGTTCATGGATATTTTTATTTGATTTTAATTATTTTTATAGAAAAATACACATGCAAATAATATATATTTCAGCGCTGAACTTCTTTTTTCATGTTGGAAAAAAATAATAAAGAAATAAAGGGAGGATCTGGGAAACACCTGAGTGGAGAAGATACAGGGATGCCATGGAGATGGGATGCTCCAGGATGTTGAACTGCCCATGGTCTCCAGCACATCCTGTCCATTGGGAAGGTGTTCATCAAGGGGAGGGGCTGCTGGAGGGACCAACATCAGCCCCTCACCCCAACAAAACCCCTTCTCCAGTAACTCTATCCAGGTTTGGGTATATCCAAGGAAAAATTAGTGCTGGACCCATCCTTTCTACAAGACCCAACACGGAGCCAAGTCCCATCCCCAGCAGCAAGGGAAGCCCAGCTTAGGTAAAAGCATCACTTTGATGCTCAGAAATGATACCAGGAACTAAGAGCTACATGGAAAAAATATCCTTTTATGCTATTTATCCTACAGGATACAGCTGGCAGCATGGGGAAAAAATGGATTGATGGTCTCTTCAAACCTAGACTTGTTTCAGGATGATGTTTTTGGAGCGAGACTGAGTATTGGACCTTTGGCTGTGCAGGGCTGGGGGTTTCTGACCGTGTGGGGTGCTCCTTGCAGAGGGGAGCAGTGATGTCCCCATGTCCCCAGCGATGTCCTCATGTCCCCAGTGATGTCCCCATGTCCCCAGTGATGTCCCCACGTCCCCAGTGACGTCCTCATGTCCCCAGCAATGTCCACATGTCCCCAGTGATGTCCCCAGGTCCCCAGTGACATCCTCATGTCCCCAGCAATGTCCTCATGTCCCCAGTGACATCCTCATGTCCCCAGCAATGTCCTCATATCCCCAACGATGTCCCCATGTCCCCAGCAATGTCCCCATGTCCCCAGTGACATCCTCATGTCCCCAGCAATGTCCTCATGTCCCCAGCGATGTCCCCATGTCCCCAGTGATGTCCTCATGTCCCCAGTGACATCCTCATGTCCCCAGCGATGTCCCCATGTCCCCAGCGATGTCCCCATGTCCCCAGTGATGTACTCATGTCCCCAGCCTCCCTGCAAACACCCCGTCAAGATCCATGGGGAAAAATCAGACATGCTGCTCAGTGGGAGCTGCCATCCCTCGAGCAGAACAAGAGAAGTCCTTAAGACAGGGCTGTTTCAGGGCTGATGGATGACCAGCTGGAGCAAAGGGGGTGGGGAAGGAGAGGACAGTGAAGTGCAGCCCAGGGAAGGAGAGTGATTAATCCCTCGGTCACTGTGGGAAGCCAGGAGGCTTTGGGAATGTCACAATCCAGCGACATCCCAGCACTGACAGGACAGCAGGGAGCAGCAGGATGGGCTTTGCTGCCTCCCTCTAAGCCACGCAGTTCTCCTCTGCCTCCTCTCCCCACAATCCTGCCCGAGGCCATGGCTTTTTTCCTACTGATCCAGGCTAATGATATGGAGCAAACTGCTTTTTCTGTGCCCAGAGGTACAAAACCACACAGGCAGTGCAGGGAAGGTTTCCCAAGGGAAGGATATCCCTCCAGCTCCCAGGGAGCCATATACCAGGGATGGCAGCAGCACTTTGGCAGCCCCATCTCTGCCCCTGCACTGCCCCTGTCCCCAGCCAGTGGTGACATCCCTGGATACACAACAGGACTGACCCAGAGCCTCCTGTTGGCTGCTACATCCCATCTCCACTCTCAGCAGGTGAGACAATCCCATGTGCTCCAAGCACCTGGTGGTGCCTCACTGTGGAGGGAGATGGATCAAACTGGAGGCAGAGCCAGCTGCTCCCCCCAGCAGTGGCTTCCTCAGTGCCTGGATGCACTCCCAGCAGCCAGATGTGGTCCCTGCCCTCACCTCCTGCACCCCTGGTACAGTTCCAGCATCTGTTGTGCCCATCAAGGGGATGCCAGCAGGGAAAGGCAGCCTTGGATACCTCTGGATTTGCCCAATCCATGGCAGCCTTGGAAAGGCACCAGGCTGCAAACACCGGAGACCACAACAGAGTTTCATGGAGGGGTTGAAGACTGAGCACCTGAGGCTGCGCAGTCACCCTCCTTCTGCTTTTGCCTTGTGTTTTGTTTTGTTTTTTAACTGACAAAATACACTTTTGGGACTGTCTACCCTGAAAATAGAGGCAGGAGGGTCTGGAGAGGGTAGGGGGGCTCTTCAGCTCCTATGTCTACAGGCTGCCCTAGTGCAGCTCTAAAGTTTGGTGGATGATCATGCAGGTTTTATTGCAGCTTGTGTGTGTGGTTCTTGTTGTAAGTAGCCCAGCTTCAGTCTCAGGTAGCCCCGGAGGTGGGTTTGTCTCCCCTCCCCACCTGTCTGGTCACCACCTCTCCATCACCACGTGCCAGCCAGGAGGCTATTCGGTGGCCATCTGCTCAATGTGATCGCTGAGCAGCTTGTATTGCTCTGTGGAGGAGAGAGAAAAGGGCTTTAGGAGGGTGCTGAGCCATCCCACCCATGCTCCATCCCTCCCAGACCCTGTGGAGGGGTCGTGCATCCCTTGGGATCTCTGCTACCTTCATCCAAATTGCCAATGGTCGCCTGCTTCTTCAGGAAGTCACTGCAGAGCTTCTTGTTGAGGCCGAAGGCCAGCATGTTGTGAATGAAGGTGCTGAGGGAGGACAAAGATGCTCTTAGTTAGGGAAGAGCCAAGATGTCCAGCCCACCCCTTCTTCTTCCTCACCACACCCCTGTGCCAGGGGCTGGGATGGTGCTCAGCTGGGGGAGAGCACTCTCAGGCCATTTGGCACCTGGATATTCAATATAGGGGGCGGGAGCAGCTTCCAGGGGTAAGCTTCAAGCATCCTCTGCACCATAAGGGATGTCCCCAGTGGGGGAACACCTGTCAGGTGTCCCCTCTCTGCAGCAGGTCCCCAGGAGGG
Organism: Pithys albifrons albifrons; assembly: GCF_047495875.1. Lineage (NCBI taxonomy): Eukaryota > Metazoa > Chordata > Aves > Passeriformes > Thamnophilidae > Pithys > Pithys albifrons. The sequence goes on from NC_092469.1 coordinate 19,896,612, forward strand.
CCAGTCCCCACGCCCTGCTCACCCCAGCTGCCCAAAGGTGATGTTCTCGTTGAAGCGCAGGCTGTCGTCCCGCTCCTCCTGTGTCATGTGGCACCACTTCTCCCTGCAAGGCACAAGTCTGTCTGGCACCACCGTCACCCCAGGACTCCCTGCCTGCTTTCTCCCACCCTGGGCCATGTTGCTGGAGGACAGAAAGGCACCAAGAACCCCTCAGAGCACAGGAGGGCACCAAGAGTTTCTTTTGTGCTGGATGAGCTCACCATCTGCATCCATGTGCAGATCTCTTGCCCTTGGACAGAGCAAGAGATGCCCCAGGAAAAAGCCTCATTCAGCCTTGGCTTTGCCCAGAAAGGCCCTGATTAAGAGCTAAAATAGCCCCTCCAGCACAGTTCACCTTCTGTGCCATCGCTTCAGCAAGGGGAATGAGGAGGAAGCAGGGGATGGCCATCCCAGCAGAGATCCCTGCTGAAGCCCCCCAACCTGGGAGGGGCTACCAGGCACCTCAGCTCCATCTGCAGCAGTGCCCCAACTTCCTGAACCCCCAGCAAGCTGCTCCCAAACATACCTCCCCTCCAACAGCACAGGGGGTTCCCACACCCCTCCCCACGGCCCCTCTCCAGGGCTGACGTGCCAAAATCCCAGTGGTGCCCTGAGGGTTCCCCAGTCCAGTCCAGCTCCCTCCAGCTGCAGCATTGCCTTAAAGGATGGAGGCTTTTAAGCTTTAGATGTTTGCAACCAGCTCTAGGCAGTGGCAGGAGGCCCCATCCTGGGAGTAAAGCCTGTGCCACAGGGATGGCACTGGGGTGGTGGCAGGGGCTCAGTGCATGCATGCCAGGGAAACTACAGCTCCACAGTGAAGCCAGGCCCTTCCCGAGAAGTCAGGTGAGGTTACAGCCAAGGATAAGAGGAGGAAAAGCAAGGAAAAACAGGGATGGCAAGAAGAAAAATAGCTGTATGGAGGAGAAGGAAGAGGAGAAACACCAGGAGCAGGACACATGTTTGTAGCTCGCAAACTGCCAAGCAGGAGGGGGATCTGTGTTGGGTGGAAATCACAGCTGGGACAAGGGGTCTCACCCTAAATTCAGGGAGGTTGGCTCAGCCCAGAGCATATTTGTGTGGCTGAAACTGGAAGAGGATGAGTGTTCAGCCAGGCTGACTCCACAAAGGAGCCCGTCCTTGTTAAGTCAGCCCATCTCGGGCGTGTGAAGCTTTTGAGCTTCATTTTTACCAGCTCATATTTATAGGGCTCTGGAAACACAATATGTTTAAAGGGATTTTTTTTTCTTAAAAAAAAAGGTGTAATTTCTCCCAGATAAAGCTTATGATAGCAAATAAAACCCACAGCCAAACGTGAAGGCTGAAAAGAGAGGGGAAGAATCAAATTAAGGGGCTTTGAAATCTGGAAGCAAAACTTCACAGACCCCACTGGCTCGTTTACAGAAGAAGCATGTTTGTAACATTTTTTTTCCTGCCTTTTTATGTTTTTGAGGGAGGAAGGAGGGAGAAAAATCATTATCAAAGTGGCCCCCAAAAATTGGCTGTGTTTCTGGTTTGTTAACGGGGAGTAACATTCCTGGGAAGGGGGAAAACCCACATGTGGCTCCACTCAAAGCCTTTGATCTTCATACCAGCCCAGCAGGGCAGGCTCAGGGGTGAGCAACCCCATGGGCTGTGGGGTTGTATTTTGGGGTATCCAGGAATGCCTTGCAATGCCTGGAACTGGTGAGAACTGTTCATCAGCTGCTCAGAATCACCCCTTTTCCAGCAGCAGAGTTTCCCCCACCTCAAACCCGAGCAGTGCCCGCTCCGAGTAATATTTGAGTTATCCATTTGCCAACACGTTCCTTTGCCACATGGATGATTTAGTGCCAGGCTCCAAAGAACCCTCATCCTCTTGCTAGTGCCATCACTTGGAGTGATTTGCTCCAAGGTCCCACACTCCAGTGAGAAAGCAATGACTGTCCCCTCCAACCCTGATGCCAGCTCAGGGTGTGGATGGATGTGGCTCCAAGGACACATTCCCAATCGTGACATGCAGCCCCCATTTGCATTTTTCATTTTATTAAGGGATGAGAGCATTACAAAACCAAAAAGGACCAGCTTTTCCAGCTGGCAGAGGATCCTCAGCACCTCTATGTGGCAGCAGAAGCCGAGAGCAAGCAAGAAGGACAGGAGAGGGGGATGCTTTCTCCACAAAGAGATTCAGTTCATGTCCAAAGCCTACCCAGAGGGATGTTCCAGGCAAAATATCACAGCTTGAAACCATTCATGTTCCTTTTTAAAAAGCACATTAAAGAGGAACCAATCTAAACCTCGCTGGCCCTTTGGAGAGGGTGATGCTCATGGTCAAACCCTTGGCAGCCGTTCCTCCTCAGTGGAGAAAGGGCCTTTCAAAGCCCCCCAAAACACTTTACCCCCCTCCCCAGGGCAGGACTGGGACCTGGAGTGAGCATCAGCCTCTGGATACTAATGAAGTACAGGGACAGACACACCTCTTCTCCTCTTCCTCCCCAGTGTTCCCTCTGGAGCGGCGGCAGAAACGGGGCCGACAAAAGTGGTGCGTGAAAAGATCATGCAAGACAGAGGGATGGAGGGGAACGGAGAGAAGAAGAGATGGAAGAAGGTTGTTAGAGGCAGAGAGAGAGGAAAGAGAGAAAAAGAGGAGTTTAGTTCTGATTCGTTTCCCCACCTCCCCTGCCCTCCCCACGCAGAGGAGAAGAATCCTCCCCAGGTCTCGCTGCAGCCCTGGGAGGACACGATCTGGCCACCAGAGAGATGCCCTGGTCACCCCACATTGATGGCCAAACCCTCTGGACACCTGCCATGGCCAAGCACCGACTTGGAATTTCAAACCCACCCCTCACCAACCACCTCCTCCTGCCAGGAATTTAAATCCTCAGTCCATCGAGCAGCATCCCAGTTTGCCCAGTGGCTCCTGTTATCCTCTCCAGAGGACTCAGAGGGGACCACCATCACCTTCCAACCCCCACTGAGATACTTAGGGTAGTCCAGGCTGCAGCTCCCAAAGCTCATTTGTTAGTCAGGCTTGTTTCTGCAGCAGAGGCAGACTCAGCCATCAGATTAATTGGGAAAGGCACCCGGAGCAGAGAGCAGCTGCCGGTGGCGTATGTCCTTGTGAGACATTTGCTGCTGCTAATTTGGGGCTTAATCAAAGCAAATGCAGTTATGGTTCCATTACTGTTCAATAGGCTCTTTCAGTCCTTGCTAGGGAAAAAGGAAGAGCAATAAAGAGGAAAACAGGGATTGATTGGGACGCTGAGCCTGGCAGAGCATTCCAGGGTGCGAGCCAGGGCTGCTGTGGATTAGCTGAGGATCTGGGGAGGACACAGGGGGATTGGCTGCTTCAAGAACTGCTGTCAGTGCTCAGAAAAGGGGCTGCTCAAATGCTCTGAGCTCAAAGAGACTCACCCCAAGAGCTCAAAGCCTCAGGGAACTCACAGACACTGGGAGGGTCCGGCTTCAGAGCAGGGAGAATGTGGTCAAGAGAGGAGGGAATTGCCCATGCCCTCATGGCACCTCCGTGGTGGAGCAAGAGATGGGCATGAGCCTGGCAAGTGTCTCACTCACCCCTGCACCCCATGGGGTCCCCATGCCCAGGCACAGCCACCCTGTGACACGAGCAGCCCTTTCCCATTGCAGGGTTTGTCCCAGTCCTCCCAGCTCTTGGGACTGGCCATGCTGCCATCCCCAGCTCTTATCTTTGCTGGTTGCCCAGGGTTGGTCCCCACAGCCCTCCTGGGAACAGCTGGGACACAGGACATCCCCTCCCATCCACTGCACCTCCTCAATGGCTGCACCAAGCACCTCCCAGATCTGCTGGCAAACAGCACCAACAACCTGAACCCTGGCTGGGATTTCTGGGCACACCTCTAGGGCTTTGGTCTTCCAAAACTGATGCAAAATGATCAAGAAAACCTTCATGCTCCCAAATCCCTGCAAGGACGCAGATCTCACCTGCCCACCCCACCACCTGGTGGCCCCACTGGGAGGGAAAAGCAGAGCATTTCCCCATGGCTGGTCACGCTCAGGGCTGTTGGGAGGAACACCCTGGAGGGGACACAGAGTCTTCTTTCCCACAGGGACATTCCCTACCTGGTGGTGGGGGATCTCTTCCTGCGCTCACAGTGCACGGCGTCGAAGAAGGCGGCGTTCCAAAAGCGCAAGTTGTGCCTGCAGGAGGGAGGGAGACATTGGAGAAGGTCACCTCCCATTCCTAATATCTGATTTAGATTAGACATAAGGAAGAAGGTTGTTTTATAATTAGGGTTGCCCAGAGAAGCTGTGGCTGCCCCATCCCTGGAAGTGTCCAAGGCCAGGTTGGACAGGGCTTGGAGCAACCTGGGATAGTGGGAGGTGTGCCTGCCCATGGCAGGGGGTGGGATGAGATGAGCTTTGAGGTTCCTTCCAACCCAAACCAGTCTATGAGTTTAAAATCTCCCCCAGCCTGTCCCCAAGTTCTCCCAGGGTCAAGAGTACCCAATTCCCCTTGAGGTGACTCAAGGATGGGCCAAACAAGCCTGGCAGATTTGATCAATTTTTGGACCAGCTTTTTGGTGGCTGCAAACACATTCTCATTAGCACAAACATGTGGCAAAGCCAAGACCAGCAGCTTAAAGGCATTCATGAACATGTGGGGAACATGTGGGACAGTTGGACAAACCCCTACCACTCTGGGGACTTTACCAGATCGGCTGCTGCTTGAGGTGCATGTACAGGTAGATCTTCTCTCCTTTCTTCTCCTCCTCTGGGCTCTGCACAGAAACTGTGGGGACACACAGTCACATGCCAAGGTCTGGATGTCTCCCACCTTCCACCCAAGCACAGATTTTGTTCCCCCCTCCCTGCCTGGTGCCCAAGCAGCCGTGATGGTTTGCAAACCAAACACTCATCCTCAATAGACCCACAGTAATGCAAAGAGGAGCTTTGGCTGCCCTTTGCAGGGAGACATTAGCCCTGATGAAGGCATGGATGTCCCAGGAGGATATTCAAGGGACTGGACCACTGGTTTGGCAGCACACACAGATACTGGGAGAGACTAATGCATCACAAAATCTCAGGGCAGTGGATGCCCAAACCTCTGCAGCCTGTGACACTGAGGACAAGCTCCTTGCAGGACAAGAGTTGTGACTGGTCCAAAATAAGGAAGCTCAGCATTTCCAAACCTCTCTCCTTCCCCAGGATGCCTTGACCATGCCCCCTTCATCAAAGCTGGCTGCACTCACCCGTCTTCTTCAGCTTCTCTTTTGGTTTGTCTTCACCTTCCCTGTGGCACAGAAAACAGTGTCAGCTCCCAAAAATCCTGTCCCCCCTGACAGCCCATGGCTCCCCTGTCAAAGGGAGCACCTTCATTTGACAGACCCTCTACTCCCATGCCACTGTCCCTGGGGCCAGAAAGGTGACTAGGGGACAGTGATGTCCATCCCAGTTGGACCCAGCACAGAGATGAAGCAGAAGATGATGATCCTGGAACCACAGAACTCCATGTCCAAGGGACACAGGACTCCCAGACCATGAGGTGAGTGACTAAAGCACAAAGTATGGGACCAGGCTAGACACCACCTCCCACAGCCATGGTAGACTCTGGCTCATGGTGGCCCTACACCCAGGTGGTTTCTGTCTTGGTCACAGCCCCAGCCCACCCTGCCCACCCAGTACAGTGGTACCCACTCAGTCTTTTTGGTGGTAGGACCCTTCAGCTTGGTCTCCAGGCCCCCGAAGAAGCCCTTGACATTCTCTGTCTTGGCTGAGGTGTTTTTCAGCAGCCGCTCCGCAATGTCCTTCTTCTCTGCCAGCCACGTGTTCGCCGACTTCAGGTACGAGTCGATGCTGCCCGTGGGCTTCTCCTTGGCCTCCAAGGGCAGGGCGTGGGGTTTGCCTGAGGGAAATATGCCAAGAGCTCAGTGGGCCCCATAGGCCTGAGTGCTGGCAGCTGCTGGGGGACCTGCTCCCAGCTACAAGAGGCACCACAAAGACCAGGACCCAGCTGGAAGCATCCAAGATCCCATCCTATCCCAATTCTTGTAGGTCTTTATCCTCATCCACATTTTGGATTGAAAATCCAGCCCTCCATGGAGGAGTGGCCACCACACACTAACCAACAAGCCAAGGTGCTTCTGGGCTGGGGTGTTCACATCTCCCCCCCAGGGTTGGGGACCATCTAGGGGTTCTCATGTACAAACATCCCTGGCTAGAATGACAACTGCAATGACAAACCAGCATCACCATGAGCTACCACCCCAGCAAGGGGCTCCGACAGGTTTGCATGGAGTCTCAGACATGGGGGCTCTTTTCCACTCGGTATCAGTGCCACCCAGAACAAGCCAGGCTGGGGTGCCCCTCCATCACCCTTCCCTGGGCACACTTCACCAGCAGCCCCCAGCACCAGCAAAGCCTGCACAAGGGTGCAGGTGCCTCTTACCTATGTAGTAGTAGGTGAAACACATGGTCATGAGGTTCTTGGCAGGGCTGAAATCATCCATCTGGTGACACCTGACATGGAGAGAGGATTCAGTGAAGACACCCAGTGATGGAAACCCAAGCAGCCTCATGGCTCTGATCTCAAGGGGCTTTTGGTGGTTGCAATGAAGCCCCAAACTCCCCCCATGACTTACTCAAATAACACGAGGGCAAATGACTGCATCAGGCGATAGAAGGTCTGCTCTGAGACACACTTGGAGTTGCAGCGCTGCAGACACAAAGCCCAGGGTTCAGCACAGCAGCAAGAACAACCTCAGCCCTCCCAGGACCTCCAGGGGGACATGGGCAAAAAGTACACACAGTTTGTCCCCCCCTCAGAGACAGCAGTTTGCCTCTCTGGGTTGTGGTTTTTAGGGAATAGGACATTTCCAAGTGCTGGTGGGATTTAATTTTAAACAAAACCAATGAATTCTCTTCCACATTGCACTAAGTCATATTCAAGATGCATTTATTCACTCCTGTACTCCCTGGGCTGAGGTTCCTCCCTTCCTCAAGTTTCTGCCCTCCAAAAATACCTCTTTGGGGTATAGTTAAATTCCCCTGTCCTGGTTTGGTCCCTGTGTGGGCCACTCATTTCAGAGCTGGACTCAATGATCTTTGTGGGTTCCTTCCAACTCGAATACTTTGTGATTCTTTGTGTGATCCTGTGCATGATTCTGGCCCTCCTGCCCAAGCTGTTGCAAAGCCTGGTGCAGGATCCCCTCTCCCTCCCCACCACTCCCCTTACCTGGGCACTCACGTATCTCGCAAACCACTCCCGGCCCTTCCCGTTCTCGCTGCTGCAGAGCTCACCAAACCTGGCCTTCTCCTCTTGGTCCAAATCCTCTCTGAAAGGAGGAAGAATTCAAAAACATCATTAAAGCTGAGGATGTGACCAGCATTCCCCATCCAAGCAGCACAGCCCCACTCCCTGACACCATCCCTCAGCAGCCACATCCTGGCACTGTGATGCCTGGAGGAAGGCAGAGGGAGAGGGGAATGGAAGCATCCATTTTGTCATTCCTTGGCTTTTACTGCTCTTTTATTCCTCCCTGGCAGGGGGCAAACCAAAGGCTGAGGGAGAAGGGAAGAGCCAAGGACAGTGTGAGCAGAAACTGAGCTCCAGAGACAGGCACAGTGCCCCAGGGCAAAAGCAACCCCTGTTGCTGCTCATCACGCTCCGTTTGCTCGATCCTGCCTGACACGCTGAGCCACAGCGTTGTGGAGACCACAGGGATGGGAGATGGGGGATGCAGGGCTGGGGGGAGAGCCAAGGGCTGCCCAGGGTCCCAGGGCATGTGAGGGCTGATGGCATTTGCATGAGCATCTGCAGAGATGCCCAGTGGGGAGAGGAGATGGAGATCCTGGCATGGTGTGCCCCTGGCATGGGGAAGTGGAGAAAGAAGAGGGGAGGGAAGATGGAGGTGGAAGATGAGCTGAGATGTGCTCAGGAGGGGGGTGCAAGCCAAAGCCCACATCCCCCCTTAGCTCTGACGCTGTGGAGCAACAAGCTGCGTCAGCCAAGCCCAGGGAAGGACACAAACTGATGCTCTCAGAGCAGGAAAGCAGCCAGATCCCATCCCATGGGATGTTCCCTGGCAGCAGGCTCAGCAGCACTCGCCAGCCTCACTCACTGACTCACCCCCCGGTGAAGATCTTCTCCACGTAGTGCCGCATGAACTCCCGGCGCTCGGCCATCGCCTCGTCCCGTGCCGACTCCGTGCTCTGGCTGGAGGAGAAGGACTCGTTGGAGGAGGAGCGGCGGTAGCCACCCCAGTGGCTGGGAGAGTCACCCATGTCATTCTCACTGTCTGCCGACTCGGTGGCATCGCTCTCCTCCCCGGCCACATCCCCTGTGTCCCCCAGGTGCCCGTTGTCACTGGGGGCAGTGGGAGGACCAGGCTCTGAGGGGTCACAGGCAGGCGTTTCGGCATCAAAGTCTATGAGGTTCCCCACAGGCACATCCAGAGGGGCCTCCATGGCTCTCCTGGGGGAGGTGGCGGTGTTGGTGGGACTTGCTCCTCGTCCTTCTGCCCCTCACTGGGGTGTGGAGGCCATGGCAGGCAGGATGCTGGCTAAGGCAGGCAGGACCTTCTGCAGGGGCACAGGTTAGCACAGGACATCTGAAAGACAGAGGGAGGACAAGAGTGATGACAAGTCCCCAGGGAACTGCCACCATGGACCTTGGGCAAGGCCACCACCTACAATGTTCCCAGGGTGTCCATCAGCGCTGGAAGGACAGGACAGAGATGTACTGGGTAGACAGGGCTGGCTGCTCTCCATCAGCCACGTGAATCAGCAAACCCATGCAGTGCTCGTGTGCTTTCAGCACAGTTCAAGAGGGTTTTCCACCCTTTAGCTCAGAAAAGACACAGTTTGAGCCCGAGCTCCATATGTCATATTTGGGATGTGACATTTCGCAGCCTGATGGGCAAAACTGGGCTGGCATGAGCCAGCAGCTGGCAGCACACTGGGGATTCTCCAGGGCAGCCCTGGAGAAACATCCTCCTCTCCCCTTCCCTCCTCTCTGCTCATGGGTCTGCCTGACCCCATTTGGAAATGGGATCATCTCCAGGGTGGAGCATCCCAGTGCTAAACATGAATTGACTGCGAATGGAACAGGGGATGCTGGACATGACAGAGTCTATACTGGGACGTGGATGTCCATCTCTGCACTGCAAATAATTCATTTTGGCACCCAACCCAGATTGCAAAGGTCCTGCAAAGGAGGTATGGAGGCCACAGGCAGCTCTGCTCTGGGAGCACTGGCTGGTGATGGACCGCAATGCTCTGCCACATGCCCATCCCAGACAGCACCACAGCAGCTGCTGTGCAGCAAAAGTGCAAAGAAAGGGCTGCCCTGAAACTGCTTCTTCATCACAGAATCACTCACATCCTCTGTGAGTGTCTTTCTGCCCCAGGAGGTGGCAAATGATGGTATCTGAGAGGGGATCCTGGTACCAGTGGCCCCGCTGCAGCATCTGGGCACAGAGTCAGCACAAGGTGGCACAGGAGCAGAGGCAGCAGCACAGGTGACAGGTAACAGTGACAAACTCAGCACGACAGCAACACTGACACGGCCCTTCCAGGGAAGTGATCCCAGGACAGGCAACCACCTTCCTAGCAAAAGAACACAGGTTTATTAGCATACCCCAAAGGACCAATGTCCAGTTCATCAGACAAAAAGAAGTTCAAAATGAAACCAAATCTGACATGTTTCACCGAGCACAACACAGTATCCCTGGGAAAATAACCCCTGGGCTGCAGGAGGAGCAACTTCCTCCTCCTCCTTCTCATCCCCATGGACCCTTTGGGGCAGTGGGGTACTGGGATCCACAGAATAGTGAGGGAACAAAACACTGCATCTCTCCTGAGCACCAGACAGCTAAGAAAAGCCTCTGTCCCCCCAGGGCTGAGAGATGGCAGGGACAGAAAATAAAGTCACCTCAGGTGGCAGAACTCACGCACCCACGTGCACCCACCACGAGTGACCACCTCCCCCTCTGCTGGAACCCTGCTCTCCCCTCTTTCCTCACATTGAAGACACCCTCTCCCCACATACACCTAAACCTGGGTTCTGGGAGAGCCACAGGATGCTGCTGCACTCAGGGAGCTGCCGAGGCCTCGGCTGTTGGGAGAGGAGCAGCCCAGAGGCTGCGGCACAGCAGGGACTGGCAGAGTGCCCCTGGGGAACCAGCCAGCTGCAGCCCAGCTTGGCATTCCCAGAGCCAGCCCACACCAACCACCCCTGCAGCTGCAGGGACCTCAGTGTGATCCATCCATCCATCCATCCATCCATCCATCCATCCATCCATCCATCCATGCACCCATCCATCCATCCATCCATGCACCCATCCATCCATCCATCCATCCATCCCTCTGTTCCCCCACTCTTCCCAATTCCACGGCAGCTGCAAAATCCCTTTTGGCACTGATGGAGATAATGCTCCAGGGAGACCTGAGAGTCCCTTCCAGTGCCTAAAGGGATTTTCTGGGCTACTCAGGAGCCTCAATGCAATGCCATAAGCTTCAGCACCACCATGAGATTCAGCATCTTTGGGGTCCTGTACTTCCTGGGCTCACTTTAACCACAGAGTTCAACCAGACAGACAAGATGAAACACCAGATCAGGAGTATCATCAATGGATCAACTGAAGTCATGCATGAGAATGCCTTAGGAAGCCCACAGTGCCCAGAAACTTTGGAAAACACGTACTATTTTACTGAAAAGAAATGCTGGGGAGATCAGAATGGCGCCCCTATAGCTGCAGATACATGTGCAGGCAGATTTCATCCATGGTCTGCCTTTGAATCAGGCATTTCTGGCTGGAAATCCCAGCATCCTTAAACCTTGAATGGTTTCCCCTTGGGGCTTTTTCCAGGTATGCAGGATGCTGAGGTCAGGTTTGCTGCAGGACCTCAGCAATTCACCCCTGGGAAGTGGGATCCAATCCCAGTTTGCTGCAATGGAAATCCTGGATGGGAGTAGCATTTGGCCAGTCTGAGGCCCAGCTCTCCTTACTTCCCAGCCACAGTGCCTGGGTCCCAGCGAGCTCCTTCCCACTCTGTCCCCAGAGCTGGGTGACAAACTCAGATAATCCCTGTTACCAGCTCAGGCTGTGGGTGACATCCCATGCTATGACAGCGTTAGAACCCTCACTCTCATCTGCAGCCTACATGGAGATGGTGCTCAAGCCTGGAGCTGCCAAGATGATTAAAAACTATAATTAAACCAAAGAAACCTCTAGCTGTCTTCTTGTAGCTGCAGGAGTCCATCCCTGCCATCCCTCTGCTCCCTGGGTGCTGGATGGCACCTGGACACGCAGTGCAAGGGCTCTGAGAGCCCCTGGGGACATTCAGCTCTGGGGACGGGGAAAAGCCACAATTAATATTCTCACAGGAGTCGGCTTGGCAGTGCAGAGGGGACGGCTCTGCTCCCTGGGACACTGTGCATGGACACAGCCAAGAGCTCCCCAGAGATCTCCAGCACTGCATCCATGCCCTGCCAAGGGGTGTAGATGCCAAGGGCTGTGTTCATCCCACTGTGGTGCAGGGGCAAGAGATCCTCCTGCAGCATGTAGGCAGCATCCTGCCCTGCCCAGGGCAAGGCTCAGGCTGCTCTGCAGCAGAGGTGACTTAAACACATCCCACATCTCTCTTTCCCAGCTGTGTCATGGGACAAGTCCTTCCTAATCCATGGGAAAGGGGTCAGAGCATTGCTGCCTCCTCTCATCCCATGTCCTGCTGCCCTGGAGAGGATGCAGCCCCAATGCAGGGGGACACAAAGGGAGTCACCACTGCTGGAGGCACAGGGAAAAGTGCCATTTCTCAGTGCTGGCACTTTTCCACACTGCAGCCCACCATAGAGATCCACACTTGTCCCATCACCCTGTGCACAACACACCCAGATCCCGGGGACTTGTGCTGCCCACCGTGCTGCTGGGATGTGGAGGCCAATATGGGAATGCCACTTGCTCCTGGTCCCTGCACTGCCAGGAACACCACACAACCATCCACCTCACTGCACCCACGGGTCTGTCCCAGCCAAGCACGTGCCACGGCAGGCACTGAGCCAGCCCGTCAGGGCTCTGCAAAGGCACCGTGGGCAAAGCTGTGTGTCTGCCAAGGAAAACTCCCTGTGCCACAAGGGAACAGCCTGTTTCCTCCCAGGGAACTGGTCAGTCTTGTTCCCCTGTGTCTCTCCCACAGTGAGAACACCCCAGCTGCAGGGTCATGGCTGGGGATGCAGACCTGTCGAGTGCCAGATCCACCAAATCACCCTAAATCCAGAAGTACCACAATACCCCCCTCTCAAAGCACCCCAGGGACATTCAGACACACAAACCTCCTTGCTCAAACACTGGGACCTTGGAAAGCTGCAATCCCCCATGCTGGGTTTGCCTGTCCCGCTGTGGATCCGCTCTGCTCCCGGCGCTGGCAGCAGGACACGCTCCCTGGTTATCAGGGCTCGAGCTGTGCCCTCGCCAAGGCAGAGCCTTGCTGCAGCACTGCCCAGGACTTACAGCCCTGCAACTTCAGAAAAATCATTCCCCAAATGCCAGGGGGGCTCTGAGCTGTGACTGGCACTCAGCTGGGCTGGCACAGGCAGAGCAGAGACCAGACTCATTCAGTGCATGTCCGAGTTGGTGCCCAGCTCTGCCCTGAGCCTGCACTGCGCTCCCAGTCCCTGATGCAGGAGGATTTTTGGCACATGATGGGTATTGACCCTCTGGGCCTTTTCCCCAGTGCCATCACCTCTCCTGACCTCAGTCTTGGGGCACTGCTGCCAGGTGGGCAGCACAGGCAGGATCCTTCCCCTTCCCAAACCAAGCTTTAACCCACGTGGGGCACTGTACGAAACCATCTTGCTCGGCCCTGATAACGGAGCCGTTTCCAGGGAATCTGAAGCCCAGTGAGCTCCCAGCTTGCCCTGCTTCCCAGAGAGCCCTTTACCCCCGCTGCCATCAGACACCAGATGGCAGCTCCCCATTCGCCTGGACTTCAGAGGGGAATTAAATACCTCTTGAATAGACCTGCGCTACGTAAGTCCGGCTTTTGTGGCGAGCAGCGGCTTCTCCTTTCACACTTGCCAGCAGCACAGCCCTCACAGCCCCCACCACGCACACACATCCCCAGGGAGCCCTGAAATGGAGCTACTTATTCTGCAATTCCCATTTTCACCGGGTAAAAATTCATCCCAGGGGCCTGGCTGTATTTTGAAAATGAGGTCCCCAAAAGCCACGGGAGGGTTTCCCTGCCCTGAACGCACTCAGCCCCCCACTCCCACGGGAGATGCTGCCTCCAGCCCCCGTGGATGGGTTAAGGATGCAGCCGCCAGGGCAGCACAGCTGGTGGAGCCTGAGGACCACCTGGGGACCCTCCATCCTTCCCAAGGAGCGTGACTCCATCCAACCGATGTGCTGAGCTGAAAGAGCGGTGGGTGCTGACAAAAAATCAGGTTCTCACCACCCGGCACGTATGGGGAAAGAGGACGGATTAAACCCCCGCCGTGCCCAGGCCTGTCCTCAGCGGGGTCACAGCAGAGCTGGCATTCCCTGTCACTGTCCTCCATCCCTCCCTCCTTCCCTTTGCTGTTACCTGCACGCAGGAGCCTGGGCGCAGCGCGGCTCGCCGGTGGGTCAGCAGCATCCGGCGGGGCTGTGTCCGGCGTGGGATGCGCGGCGGGGCCGGTGCGATCCGTCCGTCCCTCCCTCCCTCCGGAGCCCCGGCGCATCGCGGGTGCCCACGCAACACGCGCGGCTGCGCGCACAGCCCGGCTGGCGGCTCCCGGGAAAGCCGAGGGAAAAGCTCATTGTGTAATTTGTCCACGGCTTTCACGGCCGGCCGAGCGCCGATGTCTCTCCCCAGAGCCGCGCCGGCTCCTTTTGCTGCGGCTCCTGCAGAGCAGTGCCCGGTGCGGGGATTGCCACACAGGGACCATCACCCCCCAAAACAGCCTGTGCAATGCCCTGGGCGCTCAGACCTCCGAAACGTCAACTAAAATTCAGTGGGGTCCCCATCGAAGAGGAATTCCCCAGCACGAAACAGCCTGTGCAAGCCCCTGTGCAAGCCCCTGTGCAAGCCCCTGTGCACACTGACATCTGGGGTATTAAGCAGAATTAGGTGGGGTCTCCATCTAAGAGTTCTCCAGCTCAAAATAGCCCGTCCAAGTCCCTACACATGCAGATATCTGAAATATTAACCAAAATTAGGTGGTGTCCCCATCAAAGAGGAATTCTGCAGCACAAAACAGTCTGTCCAAGTCCCTGTCTATGCAGATATCCAGAATATTAAGCAAAATTAGGTGGTGTCCCCATCAAAGGGCAGTTCTAAAACTCAAAACATCCTGGGCAAGCCCTTGTGCACACTGACATCTGAAATACCAAAATTAGGTGGGGTCCTCATCAAAGGGGGGCTCACCAGCCCAAAACAGCCTGTCCAAGCCCCTGCACAGGCAGATACACAAACTATTAACCGAAATCAGGTGGTGTCCCTGGAAAGAGGAATTCCCATCTCAAAACAGTCCATCCAAGCCCTCGCACACTCAGACATCCAAAATACCAACCAAAATTAGGTGGTGTCCCCATCAAAGGGGTGCTCTCCAGCCCCTTCCATCACCTTTAGCTGGTTTTTAAGCCTCCCCATCACTCAGACCCCTGAGGATTGTGAGTTACATGCTGTGCTTCTCACCAGGTGGGCCACTCTGGGGGAAAAAAATGCCAAGTGAGATCAGAGGAGGAGGAAAAATCCCAGTGGGAAGGAAGAACTGGGTGATGCGGCAACAAGACAAGGGAAGTGCTCAGGGGAATTTCTGCCTGTTCAGAGGGCAGCACTGCTGGGGTCTGGCTTCTCTCCTGGCCCCCCAGAGAAAAAGCTCCAGGATTTAATAGCAAAAGATGGGAGGGAGAGGGTGAGACCCCAGGGAGGGATGTCCCAGAGGGGGTGTTACTTGCCTGCGTGGCAATTTTGGGGTGCTCTCAATGATGGGGAGTCTCTAATACAAAGAGAAATAAACAACCATGTAGAGAAGGCCAACAACCCCTCCATCTGTGCCCTTGTCAGCCTCTGCCATGGCACCTCAGCCCTCCCTAAAGGATCCAGGCACTGCCTGCATTAACCCAGCAGGGTCTCTCTGAGAGTCTGGGGAAGCAACAGGCAGTGGAAGGCACCCCATGGCAGTGAGGGGAGGCTGGAAACCCTCTGTGTCAGCACAGCATCCGTGGTCCTGCTTATCCTCCCTGCTCCAGCCTCACCCCAGCCCCAAGCAGAGCCCTTTTCCATGCAGCAGAACATCCCCCATGAACAGGGAGCCAGTGCCTGCTGACCCAGCACACCCCAGAGCAGCAGCAACAGCAGCCAGTCCTGCTCTCATCCCCTTGGGGAGCAAAAACCAGGCTTGGTAGCAAGAACAACATCCTTCCCCTCTGGAGATGCCATGGGGAGATGGCCCATGGGCAGCAAATTGTACAAACCCAGGGAAATACTGCTGGGCTGGGCAAACCCAGGTGCTGCCACACAAGGGCACTTTTGGAAGAGAGTCGAAATCCTCCATGGGCTCTCCAGTCCTCTGGAGCCAGCAGGAGTGAGGGAGATGGTGAGTCACTCCTGCCACGGGTCATACTCGTCAGGAGAGCTCAGACAGTGCCAATTAGTGTGAAACTGCTCATTGCTCTTTCCATCCCCACACAGAGGGGATGCTGCCACCCCCCCATCATCAGCAGCAGCAGCCCACAGAGGAAACAATGCGCTTGTGACACAACGTTTGAGCTCAGCAGAAATCCGAGAGCATCACTAATCGACTGTCTGCTGAGGGTGATTATTATAATTAAGCCAGACTTCAGAAATTGCAGTGACATGTAAAAACACATTTCAGATCCCCAACTTCTTATATAACACGATGAGGAGGGGTTTGGTGCCTCCCCCTTGCTGGATGCCTGATCTTTGTTTATTTATTTTCTATCGTTTATTCTGCTGTTGACCCAGGGTTTGGAGCATGGGAGGTGGAGACCCCAGTAGTGCACCAGCACACATGCTCCTGACACCTGGAAGTGCTCAAGCCCAGGCTGGATGGGGCTTGGAACATTCTGGTCTAGGGGAAGGTGTCCCTTCTCATGGACATGGAATGGGATGATCTTCAAGGTTCCTTTCAACCCAAACCATTCCATGATTCTTTGAAGTTTTGTGCCTCCTCTACCTGCTCCACCTCTACCTCCTCCACCTCAGTTCACAGCTCTCCCCAGGAATTATTCACTTAACAAGGAAAGGAGAGTACCAAGTGCTGGGAGATCATCTACCCTGTGACTCTGCCATGGCTGGAAGCAGCCAAGGATGAGGGCAACACATTTCCACCAAGGATCATGTTTGGTTATCAACCCTCCTGCACCCATGTGAGATGTCCACAATTTTTCAAACAGGTTGTGGAAACTTCTTCATGGTGGTTGCCCCACGAACACACTCCTGGCAGGACAACTCCTCTCCCAGCTCCATTCCCAGCCCAGAACCATCTCCTACCACTCCCCTAAACACCCTCTTGCAGAAGTGACCCCTCTGTCAGCTGCATCCCCAGCAAAAAATTATCTCCCACCACCTCCCTGGCTGGCAGCCACCTCCCTCCTCCAGCACCCACCTCCCTCCTCCAGCATCCACCTCCCTCCTCCAGCACCCACCTCCCTCCTCCAGCACCCACCTCCCTCCTCCAGCACCCACCTCCCTCCTCCAGCACCCACCTCCTCACTCCTCCAGCATCCACCTCCCTCCTCCAGCAACCACCTCCCTCCTCCAGCACCCACCTCCCTCCTCCAGCATCCACCTCCCTCCTCCAGCATCCACCTCCCTCCTCCAGCACCCACCTCCCTCCTCCAGCATCCACCTCCCTCCTCCAGCACCCACCTCCCTCCTCCAGCATCCACCTCCCTCCTCCAGCACCCACCTCCTCCCTCCTCCAGCACCCACCTCTCTCCTCCAGCACCCACCTCCCTCCTCCAGCACCCACCTCCTCCCTCCTCCAGCACCCACCTCCTCCCTCCTCCAGCACCCACCTCCTCCCTCCTCCACACCCACCTCCCTCCTCAGCACTGCAGGGAGCCCGTGGGCACCCTCGCCCCACCAGCGCCGGGGCCGCAGCTGCAGCGTTGGCACAGGGAGAGCCGCCTCTGACGTGGGTGTTCATCATTCCTCCCTTGCTGCAGACAAAGGCTCCGGGGGTGGCTGTGTCTGTCACACACCAGAAGTGCCCTATTTTCCCTTCCCCATCACTCCACGGCACGACTCCAGCAGCAGCAGTGACACAGCCAAGCTCACATCTGCCAGGGGTGGATCTCCAGCACCAGGAGGGAGGCCCAGAGGAGGGTGGGTGTTGAGCAGAGAGTGACATCCCCACCTATTTGGCAGCTACAAGGGGAAGCACCTCTTTTGTGGAAGTTACTGAAGTATTGGGCAATTTTTTGCTTCACACCCCTTGCACAGCAGGGCTGGGCACACGGGCCAGGGGAAGAGCAGCAGCACCAGGAAGGGGCCAGGGTTTGGAGGGCAGAAGGATCATGGAATAATAGAGTATCCTGAACTGGAAGAGACCCTCAATGATCATCGAATCCAACCTCTGACTCTGCACAGACACCCCAACAATCCCACCCTGTAACTGAGAGTGTTGTCCAAACACTCCTTGAGCTCTGGCAGCATCGGGGCTGTGCCCACTGCCCTGGGGAGCCTGTTCAGTGCCCACCACCCTCTGTGGGAAGAACCTTTTCCTGATATCCAGCCTAAATCTGTGACACAGCTCCATGCTGTTCCCTTGGGTCCTGTTGCTGGTCATTAGAGAGATGAGGTCAGTGCTGCCACTCCACTGCCCCTCATGATGCAAAATCCCACTGTAAGGAACAAGGGCAGAGCAAGAGCAGAGAGAAATGAGATAAAAGGTCTGATAAAAGCCCCAAAGCCCAGGTTCTGTAGCACCACAGGGCCAGTCTGGCCTCACGGTGGGGGCTGAGCCTCCCAAAATAGACTCCTCCTCTGGGTAGGGCTGTGCCACCAGAGCCAAAGCACATGGAGAGGGACAGGGGCAACAAGAAGCCTCCACATCACCGAGTCACTTGCACAAGGATAAATTAATTTGCATTATGAAGACCCTCAACACAAACCAGCCAAGCCCCAGAGGATACTCACCCTCCCTGATCTCATGGGCTAAAAGATTTGGTTCAGACTCACAGGACAAGGAAGATGTCAGGTTCCTGGTGCTGATCTGTCCTCCAGTGCCCTCTCCCAGCCCAGAATCCCCTGCCCAGCCCAGGCTGCTCCCTGAGCCCTCAGACCAACACCCCAACACCAGCACAACGCAACAGAGTGTTGCCACACCACGTATGGTTGTGACATGGCTCCTAAAAACCTAAATAAGCTGCTCTTCCAGACTGGCCCTCTGCAAATCCCTCCTAATCCAATCTGGTTTATGGCATTAAGTTGGACCCTCCCATACTGAACACCCCTGTTTGCACAATGGTTGGGAAAATCCTTATGTTTCTGGATTCCTGGTTGAATCTCCAGTGCAGAAGTCACCAAAGATTCCTTCTCCTCATATGTAGAAGTGTCTAAGGACAGGGATACACCTGCACTCCCAGCTTCACATCCCACTGGCACACCACCTGTGTGTCACACCACTGGCTATGGAAAGCCTTCCTCGGTGCTGGTGTAGCAGAGCCAGACACAGCCAGGAGTTCTCCTTTGCTGGAATTTATGTGGTTTTAAAGAATTTTCTCCACCTTATGCAGGCACAGGGGAAGAGCTGGAGGGGAGACAAGCCCTGTGCTGACCTCCAGCTTCCCTCTAAATCCCAGCTGGGATCCAGGTTACAAGGGAAGCTCCAAGCCACGGCAATTTGGTGTGTTATTCACACAGAATATCCCAGAGCACAGAGATCAGTGTTGGAAATGCTCTGCCCTCCCCAAGGCCATCCCCCAGCTGATTCCCATGGCAGGGGCATACAACTTACCCCTCTGCTGAGCAAAGCAGAGCTTGCCACAGGCTGTCAAAGCCACATGCCTCCGTGATGCTAATTCCTTTAGGGAGGAAAAACCCTTCCTGTGTCTCCCCGGGGTCCTCTCAGTGAGCAAACATCTGTCACAGCACGTGTGCCAGAGGAGCTCAGCAAGGCAGGCAGGAGGCAGCCAGCGAGGATGAAAGTGTTATAATTACCCTCAGCCTCCCTGGAATCTGCAGGGAAGTTATGCCATGGAAAAGGAAACCGATTTTATCGTTCCTAAAAGGAAAGTTGAACCTATTTATAACAGGAGACACAGATGGCTGGGCTCACACAGGCTCGAGCAGCAGGGCTGGGGGGCTCCTCTCCCTCTGCTTCCCCTCCAGGCACACCCAGGTTGTGTTGGGCTCCCCCAAACACTCAGCAAAGGAATATCCAGGACCCACATAGGCATTTGTACCCACCATCGCTTCCTGTGACTCCACATGGCCTGGGGAAGAGCTCCAGGGAAATTCAATTCCCGGCACACCAGTTCTTGAGAGCATGGAAAACCACACGTGGAGCGCCAGCAGTGGCAGAGCTGGGAGGAAGGAGGTTGGTTTTGATCCCTCCCGCCCATGCCAGGCAGCAGGATGGGCGAGGAGCGGCCACAGCGCTGCTGGGAGGGCAAAGGTTGTAGCTCAGCCTTCTGCTGTCAGACTGTCACAGGGCTGGGGACCTCACCAGCATCACGTGGTGGCACCCAGAGCAGCAGAAGGGGCCCTGGCACAGCAGGATATGCCTTGGCTGGTGCAAACCATTGGGATTCATGGGAAAAGGGGATATGGGCAGCCTGGAACTGCAGCTCAGCACTGGGCTAAACCCCACTGTGCTCCACCAGCCGCCCCAAAACAAGTTGGTGGTGACATGTGAAGTGCTTGTGACACCTCCAGCTCCTGTGTCCTATGTCCCTTCTCCCTTTTCCAGCTCTGTTACTGGAATGGGTGACAAGCCATGGATAAGCATCACCTCCAACTGCACTGTCCTTCCCAGGCAGGGTGTGGTCCCTCTTTGCTGCCCCACACACAGGAGAGGAGGTGGTGGCAGCCCCACAGACCTCCATGCAGAACTCCCTGTTCTCCCAGTTCTCCTTCCCAACACCACCAGCACCTCTGCAATCCCCACCTTGCAGCCCAGGGGCATCGGCATCACCATCAACTCTCCTGGTCAGCAGCAAGGGACAGGACAGCAAAAGAACTATTGCATTTCCAGTCAGGGAATCATCCATTCCCAGGGAATCCCATCCCTAATTGTTTTGCATTAAGAGCTTCCAAATTCATGAGCAACATAACCAAGAAGAGGATAAAAGCAAATGAATTAACTCCAGGAGCCATGAAAGGGAACTTCACCTCACAGTCCTGCAGCCCTCCGTGATGCAGCGTGCGGGATGGGATGGGATGGGATGGGATGGGATGGGATGGGATGGGATGGGATGGGATGGGATGGGGTGGGATGGGGTGGGGTGGGGTGGGGTGGGGTGGGGTGGGGTGGGATGGGTTGGGATGGGGTGGGGTGGGGTGGGATGGGGTGGGGTGGGATGGGGTGGGATGGGATGGGGTGGGATGGGGTGGGGTGGGGTGGGGTGGGGTGGGGTGGGATGGGTTGGGATGGGGTGGGGTGGGGTGGGATGGGGTGGGATGGGATGGGGTGGGATGGGGTGGGGTGGGATGGGGTGGGGTGGGATGGGTTGGGGTGGGGTGGGGTGGGATGGGATGCCAGCCAGCCACTGCCAATCACCCCTAAGTGATACTTCTTAACACACACCAAATCAACCCAAACCAAACTAATTTTGAGCTGAGGAACAGAACGAGATGATCTTTAAGGCCCCTTCCAACCCAAACCCTTCCAAGATTCTATGATTTTACCTGCCCCCTCCAAAGCTGCTTCCCCAGCACAGCCCTCCCCACTCTCTGGCAGTGCCTTGTGCAGTGTTATTTCCTCTCCAGCTCCAGCAGCCGGCAGTGACTCCCAGCTCTCTGTTTGTGTAAAGCTCCATCACATGCCAGATAACAACCCAACAGGGGATTTACAAATATCGTCCTTGGAGGCAGCAATTGTCACTCCAGCCATCTGTTAAACCAGACCAGGCAGCAGTGGAGGGACAAATACAGGGAATGGACACATCACAGCGATGCTGTGGATGAGCCTCAGGGGGAAGCAGCAGAGATGCCACAATTTGGGATCTCATGGGAGTCACACTTTGGTCACTGACCACTGGACTTGCCCTTCACACCACCCAAAAATAATGCCCAATTTCCAAACTACACCAAATGTGCCAACTTTTGCCATTCCATACCTTCTCCTTGCCCTGCGGGGTGCAGGTCAGCACCCAGTGTCTCCTTCCAGCATCTTTTCCAGGTAGGATCAGCTGTAACTCAGGTTGACACCCACTCTCCAGGTGTCCCAGGGGGTTTCTCCAACCCCAGCCCACTCCCCAGGACCCCCAAAATGCCCTTTACCTTCAGCACCTGGATGGGGCCTCCTGGAGCTGCTCTTTCCGAGGTGTCTGGCCCTGCATGCCCAGTCCCGGGCGGGCACAGCCTGGCGTGACAGGGACAGTTCCACCAGCATTTACCAGTGTCCAATGATTAATTAAAGCTACGACTGACAAAGTAAAGGCCAAACAAGGCGAGGCTGTGATGCAGCTGGTGCTGTTCCCTCTCCCCGGGTGCCGCCCCGCTCAGTCAGGAGCTCCCGGAGGGACCGAGTGCTGAAATGCAGCCACAGGCAGGACTGGAAAGACCTGTTGGTGCTCCTGCCACCAGAGCCACGAGGACACGGGGCTGGGACAGGAGGTGTGGCAGAGGCCAGCAAAGCTGGTGTCACCGCCCCTCGTGCTGTCACTGACACCCTGCGCTTGGCACACGTTACCAGCTGGTTGGATGCATCCCACATCCCAGAGAGTGAGCCCAAACCTATCCAACCCCTGCTGAGGCTGTGCCTGCAGAGGGAATACACTCATTTAATCTGCCTGTGAGCAAGGCTGGGTCTGGAAGCCCCTGACCCATGGCCAGGACCCCAAATCCAGAGTCGATGGGATGCCCTGAGGCAGCTGATCCCAATCCCCATCTCCCACTGCTCTGACTGTGGCAAAAAGTGCTGCAAATCAGAGCAGCCAGGGGGGAAAAAAACCAAGAAAAAAAAGGGGAAAAAAGCAGCTTTATGTCTCCCTGACATTTAATAACCTTTATTGTCCTCTGAGCAGCAGTTTCCCGTTCCAAGAGCCGGCAGCAAGGCTGATCTTCCTCCAGGCTGGGAACTCTCTGGAGCCTGGCAGCTGCCCCCACTCCTCACCCTGCACCAACAGCCAGGAACTCCAAAGGGTTCCAAAGGCACAAACCAGAAGGAAACGCTGTGGGATGCCAGGATTGGGCTGGCCCTTCCGGAGCTCACTCCAAACTCTGCATCCCTGCTGCATCCCACGGCTCTGGAATTCACCCCACGGCATTCCCGGGTTGCTGAGGGTGTTTTTCATCTCTGAGGTTGTACAAAAGATTCCAGGGACACAGCAGAGCATCCGACTCATCGGATGAGGTACTTACCAGGCGAGGGAGAGAGTCACTGACAACTCGCAGGAGGCAAAAGCAGGAATTAATGGTGCTGCAATTCCCACTGCCTCCATCATTAGGGAAAGAAAATGCATTCCAGCAGCCTCACTCGAATGCACAAAGTAATTTGTTTTGAGTTTAATGTCATCCTGCTTCCCAGCGATGGGCTGAAGCTGGGAAAAGCCTCTGGTTGTACCGACCATGCTCCAGGGGAGATGGGAAGCAAAGGAGAGGATCTGAGCAGTTTTATGGAGGGAAAAACTCAGCCAAACCTGCACAGTGCTGGTGCTGCAAGAGGCTGTGGCCACCAACCAAAGCATTATAGACACCATCACCCAGTGCTGCTGGCTAATAAAATCCTGAAAATCAGCTTGATATTTAACAGAAATCTTTTGTGAGGGGCATCAGGAAGGTTTTCTCCTGCACCACTAGAACCAGCACTGCCATGTCCTGCAAGAGGCAGTGGCATCACCTCGCCCGAAGGCACAAGTTTTGGGGCAGGGCAGGATAAGGAGGGGGAACCCCAGTTTTACCCCCTGTTGGAGCCCTAAGCTTTGCACAAGAAGGTTGGGATTTTCCCCAGCCTGCCTTGCTGTGTTTCCTCCTCGGGGCCTCTTGTTTGCACAGGAGGCTGCAAACGTTTCCTCCTCCCGGCGCCACGGAAAGCTCCGTGGGGAGCAGCCCAGATGGACAGCCCCATCCCCGACTTCCCAAATTCCCAAAACACCACCAGACCAGGAATCAGATCTGCTCAGCTCACCCCCACTGAAACCTGCAGGGCTTCCCTGCACCTCCTGCTTCTGGCTTTTAATCCAAGAGCACAGCAGGGCTTGGTGATTCAAGTCAAATCTCCAGGTGCTGCTGGAATAGGGAAATAATAAAATACAGACCTGGGGGTCCCACGGCAGCAAAATCACTGGGTTTTTTTTCCTCCAGGGCTGGAACAAGGAAGAGATAAGCCAGGCTTGCTCCAGAGCACAGGCAAACAGCTGCTTATCACCACGTTCACAGCCTCAAGGCTATGGAACAGTGTCAGGAAAAGTATTATTCCTCTCTGCTCGCGGGAAAGTTTCTATTTTTGGCCCCTCCGTCACAGGGAGCTGCTGCCTGGGCTGGGAGAGCAGCCAGCCCTGAATCCCCCGGGATCCCTGCAGAGCCCCTTCCTCCCCACTGCCAATCTCACCAGCAAATGGCTCCACTTTGGGTAAAACAGAGACAGTTTTGGGTAAAGCTGAATAATCTTTTGAGTTCACCTGGGTTTGATTTTTTTTTTGTTTGGTCTTTTTGTCCTTGAAATGGCAAAGCTCCCTGGAGATCTCACTGGCATCACAGGGGTTGCTCCTCTGACTCGGTGGTGGAATCCAGGCTGGAGGAAAAGAGAAGGCTCCAGGGAGACCTGAGAGCCCCTTCCAGTGTCTAAAGGGACTCCAAGAGAGCTGGAAGGACTTGGGACAAGGGCCTGGAGGGACAGGACACAGAGAATGGCTTCCCACTGCCAGAGGGTGGGTTGGATGGGATATTGGGAAGGAATTCTCCCCCGTGAGCATGGGAAGGCCCTGCACAGGTTGCTCAGAGAAGCTGTGGCTGCCCCATCCCTAGAAGAGTTCAAGGCCAGGCTGGACAGGGCTTGGAGCAACCTGGGCTGGTGGAACTGGATCAGTTTTAGGGTCCCTTCCAACCTAAACCATTCTGGAGTTCCATGATACCTGAAGGGAAGCTGCAAAAGGACAGAGCCAGACTTTGTGCTGCATTATCCAGTGACACTTCAGAGGGTTCAGGCTGGGAAATGGTGGATTTCTTGTCCTTGGGGGGACAGAAAAAGCTGCAGCTGATCAAAACCAGTGCTGGTGACAGCCCTGCATGGTGGGTGAGAGACCGCCAGGTCCTTCTGCCAACACATCTGTGACACTCTTGTCCCTGCACCACAATTCCCTTGGCCAGAGAGAACAGATCCATCCATTTCATCTCTCCACTGGCTCCACTTCCCAGATCTCACCAGCTCACCTCGATCACTGAGCTTCCCCCACGCCCCTGCAGTGCCCAACCCCGAGCAGTCAACGCATTGAAAAAGCACATTTTTGATGATCACATTCTGTAGAACTGTGAGATCTCTAATTGAGGGTAAAATTCCATCCAGGGTGCATTTCAGCACTGCAAATAGCACAATAAATTAGCTCAGCTTTTTCCTGGTTGACTCAGCTAATCCTTCAGCTGCCGACAGACAGATTTGATTGTATCGTCTCTCCTTGGGCTCAGTTAATGCCAAGGCCAAGTCGTGGCAGCTGCAGCAGATCTCTGCAGAGCTGCTGCCTGCAATATATAATCTGCCTTTATTTCGGGCTGCACCACGGCTCGGCAGCAGAGCCGAACAGAGGTCGCTCCCGCTCCTGGCTTGATTTATGAATATGGATTTTGTTGGTTAAGCCATTAGGAGCGGTGATGGAGCAATTCCGCCCACATCCTGCGTGCCTCATTTGGAGCCCGCTCCGCAGAACATTCCCCGTGTCTTCCCCCTGCAACGCTGTTCATGCAGGGAAGATTATATTAAGGCTTTGTCTGTAATGCTGTAATTCCACCTTGCCTCCCTGAGCCCTCTCCAGCGGGGAACGACTCAGCCGCAGGCAAGGAAGCTGTTGGGAAAGGAGGTTGCAGGGCACTCGTGCCCAGCAGGAGAAGCTGATATCCCGCCCCACAGGCTTAAAGGAAAGTGTGAAACCTGCCGAGAGCCCAGCGGGGACCCTGCGCTGGCTGTTTGCGGTGCTGCCCCAGCGCCTCCATCCCAGGGCAAAGCTTGGGAGAGGAGAGTTGCCATCACGGCTGAGCGGCCGAGCAGTGCTGCCCGGGGAAGCCCAAACCGGTTCGATCCCTCTCCCAAGGTCGTATTCCCTGTTCCCGGGTCAGCACGTCCCAGCCCACAGCGCTTTGTACCAGCGCGGGGTAAGAAACAGGCTGTGCCCGGGAGGACTCGCTGTGCAATTAAATTGGAGAGAACAAAGAGGGAGGGAGAGGGGAATTGTGCGTCCAGCGCGGCGGGGGCCGGGGTACAGCTCCTGCTCCCTGGCTCCAAGCCGTGTTTTTCCCCAGCGCTGCCGTATCCACTTGTTTTGGAGAGGAAAAGGCTCCCCTGCAGCTGCCCCCGTGTCAGGCACCGTGTGGTACAGCGCCAATTTGGCACCTTCTCCCTAACGAACCACCACCAGCCATGGATGAAACAAGCAGGTTATCCAGGCAGGAGCCTTTGGGAAGGGTCCCAGGCAAGGGCAGGTTTCCCTTTCACAGCAAGCAAGATGCTTTGAAAGGTTCACAAGGAATAGCCAAGAATTCTCTTTTCCAGAGTGGCAGAAAATTAAATTTCCGCATTATTTATCCAAGCAACTCCAAGAACTCCTAAATGGAGCGGATCCGTCACAGCCACCCAGCTCATCACTCACCAGCCATCCCCTCCTCATTTGTTTTTAATTAGCAGCAACAGGCAGGAGCTGAGCCGGGCAGGTAACGGAGCTCGGCTGCTCCAGCCGGGATCACGGGACAACAGGCAGCTGGCTGGGATAAACACCCCGGAGCAGGTAACAAGGGCACTGCCAAAAGGACATTGCTCTGGGAGCTCAGGTGTGATGGGAACGAGGATTGAGGGACACGGGACCAAACCAGGCTCCGTGGGAACAGCTCTGACTGTGGGCATGGGGTGAGCGGCGAGAAGTGCCAGGTCATGACTAAAATTTGGGTTCCCAGGGGTGAAATGAGGGATGACAAGGTAAGGAAGAGCCACAGGGAGAAGCCAGCACTGAGGAAAATGCTTCCAATAGAGGTGAGACACAAAGGCTGAGTGGGAGAGAGGGAGGGGAGGGAATTTTGAGTTGCCCCCCAGGTACAGGAGTGAAACCAAGGCAGGATGATGGGAACACGGGAACCAGTTCACTTGGAACAAGCTGGGGAAAGGTGGGTGGTGTGACAGCACAGAGGGGAGCAGGAAAGTTGCTGCAGCTTGTGCTTCTCCCAGCCCAGTCCCAGAGCAGCCCACGTTCCCCAATGGAATCCCCTTCAGGAATGATGTCCCTCCAGCCAAGACCCTGCCCACACAGAGGGGACACTGGGGACACCAACAGCCTGGGCTGATGGACAGTGAGAGCCAGCACAGGATTGCAGGGCTGGGAGCAGGGAAGGAAGGCCCCAAGTCCTGTGGGAGCCCTCATGTGTCTCACCCCAGGGGATGCCAAAGGGGTCCCAAATCCTGTGGGTGACATGTCCCACCTGGGAGATGCCTTAGGGGTCTCAAGTTTTGTGGGTTCCTGCTTCCAAGAATCTCAGGGTGCCAGGGTCCAGTGTCCCTGTGTGGATGTGTGTGGTCCCATGCATGTCTGTGAGGAACCTGATCCCACATGTGTCCAGGAGGATCCTGGTACCGCGTTAGTCTGTGTTTGTGTGGATCCTGCCCTCACAGGGCTCCATGTCTGTCCACAGGGATCCTGGTCCCACAAGTGTCTGTATTCCTGTGAATCCTGATCCCACAACTGTCCATGTCCATGTGGATGTCAGTCCCACCAGTGTCTGTGTGGATCCAAGTCCCACGCGTGTCCCTGTCCGTGCCCATGTGGATCCCAGTCCCTCACGTGTCCCTGTCCGTGTCCATGTAGATCCCAATCCCACGCGTGTCCCTGTGTCCATGTGGATCCCAATCCCACGCGTGTCCCTGTCCATGTTCATGTGCATCCCAATCCCTCGCGTGTCCCTGTCCATGTCCATGTGGATCCCAATCCCACATGTGTCCCTGTCCATGTCCATGTAGATCCCAATCCCACGCGTGTCCCTGTCTGTGTCCATGTGCATCCCAATCCCACGCGTGTCCCTGTCCGTGTCCATGTGCATCCCAATCCGTGTCCGGTCTCCAGGCGCCCTCTGGCGGACACGCCGCGATGCAGCAGCGCCCGCCGCGGCCCCGGGACAGTCGCGGTGACAACGACGGGGGTGACACCGGCGGGGGTGAATCCCACGGGGGGCTGTGCAGGGACGGAGTGGCGTGAAGCCCCGGTCCCATGGGCGGAGTCACACCCGTGGGGAAAAGCTCATCACCCACAGAGGTTAATGATGGCAGGAATGTGGCAGAGAGCAAGGCAAGGAGGAGAGGCGGCTCCAAGGAACCGCAGGAGGAGTCAGGAGTCTTTAATTAGCCGTTAATTAACCTTTTTAACTGGAAAGAGAAGGAAGCAAAGCCCTGCTGAAAAGTGGGATGAGCAGAACACGCATCACCTCGCTCATTCTCGCCCAGAACACACTCCGGGATGATGCAGAGAAGGGAGGTCAGACCCCAGTGTGGGCAGCCCAACGTCCCCCCCCTTAAGTGCCTTGGAAAAGGCTTGGAAACTGGGAAATGCCAGCCCTAGGATTACAGAGTAAGGCGGGTAAGGTTCCTTCCTCTCTCTCTGGTGCTGATTCCACACAGGAACTCCGAGGTTCTGTCCCACTCCAACCCTTCCTGCAGCAGGAGGGAAGGCAGAGGATGTTCCTCACAGGGACAGGAGGTCAGGGTAAAACACGTGGCTGAGAAGCAGAGAACGGTGAGAAATTCCATCCCTCCAGGCAGAACTGCCCAGCACCGATCCCTCACACCTTCCAGCTCCTTTGGAAGGAGAGGGAGGGTTCCAAGCCAGCATTTGGGAGGTGCATGTGGTTGGTATTCAGCAGTGCTGCCACTTGAGAAACTCCAGTTGTGCTTCTCCAAGGCCAGACATATGGCAGGAGTTACTGCACACTCTGGGTGTGTTTTACTCCTCCCTTGCTAAGGCTTGAACAACTGTGTGATCATACACATCACACTCAGCCTGACAGACTGGGGTCAGATGGGCCTGTAGCACCAGAAAATTAAGGCATGGGATTAGGAGAAGGCATTGGTGGTATAAAAATATCTAAAAAAGGGGAAATTGGAGAGGCCAGACATTCACACAGGATGGCACTCGGGAGCTGTAACAGTGCACTCCATCCTGAATTAACCACCAGCACTAAGGCAGAGCCATTCCCACATTAAAAGCTCATGCCAGACTTGAGTAGTTTAGTGCTCCATGGCCAAGGTTTGTTTGCTCTCAGAAATAATCATCTGCCAAGTAACTTACTTGCAGAATGGGGCTGGAAAGCACAGCGACTCCAGGAGAGGCAGGACATGGAACTGGGGGCTCCAGCTCATGTCCTGGCACAGGAGCATGAATGGAACTGGGAACTGGGGGCCCCAGCTCATGTCCTGGCACAGGAGGATGAATGGAACTGGGAACTGGGGGCCCCAGCTCATGTCCTGGCACAGGAGGATGAATGGAACTGGGGGCTCCAGCTCATGTCCTGGCACAGGAGGATGAATGGAATTGGGAACTGGGGGCTCCAGCTCATGTCCTGGCACAGGAGGATGAATGGAACTGGGAACTGGGGGCTCCAGCTCATGTCCTGGCACAGGAGGATGAATGGAACTGGGAACTGGGGGCTCCAGCTCATGTCCTGGCACAGGAGGATGAATGGAACTGGGAACTGGGGGCTCCAGCTCATGTCCTGGCACAGGAGGATGAATGGAACTGGGAACTGGGGGCTCCAGCTCATGTCCTGACACAGGAGGGTGAATGGAACTGGGAACTGGGGGCTCCAGCTCATGTCCTGGCACAGGAGGATGAATGGAACTGGGAACTGGGGGCTCCAGCTCATGTCCTGGCACAGGAGGATGAATGGAACTGGGAACTGGGGGCTCCAGCTCATGTCCTGGCACAGGAGGATGAATGGAACTGGGAACTGGGGGCTCCAGCTCATGTCCTGGCACAGGAGGATGAATGGAACTGGGAACTGGGGGCTCCAGCTCATGTCCTGACACAGGAGGGTGAATGGAACTGGGAACTGGGGGCTCCAGCTCATGTCCTGGCACAGGAGGATGAATGGAACTGGGAACTGGGGGCTCCAGCTCATGTCCTGGCACAGGAGGATGAATGGAACTGGGAACTGGGGGCTCCAGCTCATGTCCTGGCACAGGAGCATGAACAGCTCCGTGGTGGCAGCTGAGCTCATGCCACAAGTTCTCCCACTTCAACATAATCACTCACTTGGAAAAGCAGTTCAGAGCTGAAGTGGGTGTGAATTTGAAGTGTGAGAAATGCAGACGACTCTTAGTCTGATGCCATGAAGAAGGGGCTGACACCATCCCCATTCCTCATCCCTCCTGCTGGTTTTGTGCCAGCCGATCCCTTTCAGACCAAGTGGAAGGAAGAATGAAAAAAACCAGCACAGGATTACCTGATGTTTCCTTTCAGCAAGGGAAAGCTGTGGCTGGGAGGGCAGTGAGGCCTCAGGTTCTTAGTTCTGCCACCCCAGTCTCTGCTGTGGGAGGGATTTGGGCACCACAGGCACCCCAGGGAAGATGCAGCAGGAAAGAAAACAGGGACAAAGGAAGAGTCAGGATTTCATTTTCAGGGAATCACAACTACCCACCAAGTACCCAAACAAGGTATATTAATCCCTATCATGCATTGGAAGACAAGCAGCTGCACATCAGAAGGGTGGAACTCACCCATCACTTCCCTTTGGGACAAAGAAAAAAGAAGCAAACAGAAGTAAGTTCACAAAACATTGCTTTTTATTATTTGAAATTGGAAAAGGCTCCTTGGGTAACAATGATCAGGTGTAAAAGTAACACACACATCTTGCTCAGCTTTTCAAAACCCAGGATGGAGTAGGCCAAGTGTTGGGTTTACACATCCCACTCCTCTCAAACCCACCAAGAAAAGAACAGGCAAAGCCCCATCCCTTGGACAGGGGAGCAGTCTGGGCAGGTGAGGTGTTTAAACTGTAAGTTACCATGTTCCACATGGGTATTTGTGGCATGAAACTGAGGTGTTGGATGTTAAAGGGTGTTTTGGAATGAGTGTCTCACCTTTTTCCTCCCACTGCCCTCTGTGCAAGGCAGGGATCTGGTATTTCACCTTCTTTTTTAGTAAGTACCAGGAGTACTTTACAGAGAGATATTTACACTCAAAGCCTCCAGGAAATGCCCAGATTAATCCATCAGTGCCATCTCAAAGTGGTGAGTGCAAAATACACATGGAAAGAGGGAAGGAGGAGTAGTACCAATCAATGAAAAAAAAGTGCAGATAGCTTTAATTAAGCTAATGAACACAAGTCAATCTGAGTGCTCTTTGCCTCAAAAATTAAATAGATTGCAATCCAAACAAAAACCAGAATCATACGTTTTAATTCAGCACACAAAGAAGGTCAGTAGCACTCAGTTTGGTAGCTTATTTTCCACTTCACATCTCAAATACTTCACTGTCCCTCTGGTAAGTGATGCTGAGGGCAGCACAGTCCTTTGGCAGCTGAACACAACTGAGGGTTATTGGCCACATGAGCAACCAGCTACAAGACAGAGTTAATCCATTATCATTCCCTAAACTAGCCAACTGGGATTAGACACCCCATTTCCACACAACACCCAACACTCCCATTAAATCCCACTAGTTTTAAATTAATAAAAAGCAATTAAAAGTTATCCTTGTTTAAAAGTTCCTCCAGTGACCTCCAGTCACATTTGCACAGGAATTGCCTTTCTCCCCAGTACATGTTTCCCAACAAACTGCCCTCCAGCTGCTGCTGTCCCATTCCAGATTCCCATGGCAGCACTGCTGTTCACTCCACAACAAAGCTGACACCCAAACTTTCAAGTAATTCCATATTTTTTCCTCATCCTCAGTAAAAAACAGCCTGACAAATCCCCATGGACTTCAGAGAGTCTCCTACAACCACAATGCCTGAGCACAGCACATTCACAGCTCTGAAATCAGGCCCAAGGCAAACAAACAGGCTGCAGGAGGAGCTTTGATGCTCCTGTTTTCCAGCTGGCCAAATCCATGTGTTTTGACAAGAGAGAGGAGGATCCAGGACCACAACACAGCCCAGGCACGTAAAGCCCTCACTTGTGACTGAGCCAGAATTCAGCCCCAGGTCCTGCTGTGGCCACTGGGGCCCTGCAGCCTAATTGCAAACACTTTGTTTAATCCAAAAGGCTTCTGCCAAGAGTGTTCCTACCCTTGACAAGTTGTTTTCCATCTTTGCCAGCACTTTCCACCCATCTGGGACCAAGAAATCAAGCCAATTGTCCCCAAGATTTTCTGGAGAGCCAACAGGATGAGGAGACGTCAGCACCAGGAATTTATGGCCATCTGCAAGGCACCACCACACATTATCCCTGTCAACAGCTCACTGAGAGATCCCAACAGGCTGGAAAACCAGGATTTGGGAAAGCAGCAGGGGATGCAGTTTGCTGTGCAGGGGGTGGTGCAGCCTGGACCAAAGGTGAACCAGCACAGCACAACCCTGTCCTGCTCCTAAATCTGTCCCCACTCCCCTTCCTTGTTCCCCTTTCCCAAAGATTTCAGAGCTGTGAGTTTTAACTCCATGCCATGTTATCCTGCTTTTCTCTCCAAGGACTGACACAGACACACAGAGCACCCCCAGTCTCCACATCCACCATCCTCACAGCTTCCCTCACCTCCAGACAAATCAGAGGGGATTCTATTCTGAAATGCCACAAAAACCTGCCAGGCTTGGAGCAGCAGAAGGTGAGAAAAGGTGTCAGAGGAGGAGTATTAATACAAAAATTGTTATTTCCTTTGCTCTAGACAGAACAAGGCCAGGGGGTACCAGCAGTTTTGCCTTTAATCAGGCACACCCTGACATTTTGAGGCCAACCAGGTGAGTTATAAATAAAAGGATGCCACTACAGGGGCAAAGCTGAGCTTGAAAAATTCTCCCAAGGCATCAAGACTCCACAAAACCCTTCTCTCCAGACAGCCAAGCAGGTTTTGCCTTCAGGAGACCCTTAATACTGACACTGAAAAGGTTCAGAAGGGACAAGCTACAAGCAGAAGAAACCTGGAAAAGAGCAGATGCACAACCTGTGCCAAAAGCCAAGCAACAAGTCCTTGCCCAGGTGACAAAGCAGATCTGGACTCAGCATGGAGCAAAACCCTCCTGACAACTGGTATCCATGGGTTTCCACTCCCCAGCACACTCCTGGGAAGCTGCAGGTAATAACTTTGATGAGCCAGCAGTGGAACACACCCACATCACCTTCACACACTCAGCCAAGCCATTACAACAGGTTGCAGTGTCAGGTCAGTATTTAGGACAGCAATTTAAGCCCCAGGAAAGTGCCTGCAGGGCATTCCATGCAGTCTGGATTTTAAATCTTAATTTAGAAACTTTTAATCTTGATTTTAAAATTTTTCATTTTAGTTTAAAAATGGAAATCAAAAACTGTCATGTCAGTTGTGTAAAACTTCAGGATTTGTACTTTTTGCAGGGCTATTGAAGTGGGGAGGAATCTGCATTCAGAGCTATGGATCCAGCTGAAGCAAACATGGGTTTTGGGAAAAGCAATGGGAACAGCTGCCCCAGGGGGACATCTCCCATCCCTTTAGGCTGTTAGGGAAAATACAAGGCAGCCAACACAGTGACTGCCCCAGTCTAACAGCAAACTCCAAGGTAAACTGGCCACCCAGAGTCCTAATGGACTCCCAAGGGGGCACGATGGGCTCAAGCTCTGCCAGGGGAAATTTAACTTGGAGAGCAGAAAAAAATTCTTTGCAGAGAGAGTGCTCAGGCATTGGAATGGGCTGCCCAGAGAGGGGGTGGATTCCCCATCCCTGGAGGTTTTTCAACTGAGCTTGGCCGTGGCACTGAGTGCCATGGTCTGGTAAAGGGACTGGAGTTGGACCAAGGGTTGGACTTGATGATCTCAGAGGGCTTTTCCAACCCAATCCATTCTGTGATTCTGTCATTCTATGGATGTGGCACTGAGTGAGAATCCACCATGTCTTGATCCAACCCTACTGTGATCACCAGACCAGGGCACTCTGTGCCCTGGTCTGGTGATCACAGTGGGGTTGGATCAAGGGTTGGACTTGCTGATCTGGGAGGTCTTTTCCAACCCAATCAATTCTATGATTCTGTGATTCTAATAATAGAATCATTTAGGTTGGAAAGGACCTCTGAGATCATCAAGTCCAACCACTGACCCAGCACTGAAAGTCTTCAGGTGTCCCAGAGACCTCCATCAAACCTGCACCACACCTGGAAACCTTTGTCTGCAAGATCTGCCACATGTTCTGCACAGAGCTCAGCAGCTGCAGCAAAAGGCTGAGATGCCTCAGTTTTAGCTCCAGGTCACCTCTCTGCCCACTCACTGAGGCACAGGAACTGTCACCTCCCTCTCTCCCAGCCCTGTGTGATCCAAACTGACTCTTCCTCCTGCTGATGCCCACAGGAACACCCTCTGATAGGCTGCTCTCAACCAACCTCCTCCTTTTTACAGCTTATTCACCAGGACAATAAAAACACTTAAGCTCCTCACCTCTAACACTGAGGCAGGTTTCCCACTCCTGACAAAGCTGTAGGAAACAAAGAAAAAAGTGCCCTAAATCACCTTCAAATTCCCAGAGGTTTGTAAAACTCCATCCAAAGAGACAGGAATTAATCCTGTGAGTGACATGACCTGCTGCTCAACGTCTCTGCTGGAGCCTGGATTCTCACACAGCTTGAGGGAACACACGAGAGCCAGAAATGGCAAAAAGCCCTTGTGAGAGTGAGAATAGAAGCTGCTTGCAGGCAGAGGAACCAGGCAGGGACTGAAACTTCTCCACAGAAGGGGCCTGAAACCTCCCAGCACATGTACAGGCACATTTACAAACCTAAACCTGCAGAAGATGTAAAGGCAGAGTGTTTTTTAGACACTGATCTGAGTAGAAGAGAAGGAACTTAAGAGTTTGTCATCACAGCCAGAGAGAAACTGCAACAAAGGATCATGTTAATGCTGACAGTTTGTAGCACAACTCAGAGTCTGTAGATGAGCACTGGCCAAGATTTCCTGCACAGGACAGTCCACAGGGAATCTGCTTCCTTGCCTGCAGCCCACAATTCCCAGTGGAGCTCAGATCTGCCATATAATACAAGTAACATGGAAAGAAATCAAGCTCAAAAGCTTTCTGTGGAAGCAACAATCTGAGATGACACAAGTATGACTAGAAAGGGAAGAGAAGGGTGCTGTGAGGGGAGCAGCAGCACCCACCTGTCAGCACCCACTGCAAAGGGCGCCAGAACAAGCCACAGCAACATGAGGAGAATCCCTCATCGCTCCTTTGGACTGCAAAGGGCAACCTGATACAGGAATGACACCCAACTGGGGTCACACCAGTGACAGTGACACATGGCACCTCCTGCTGCCCATCACAGACCAGAGCCAGTGGGCTCCAGCTGCCCTTATCTCACAGTTGGTTTTCTTTCTGCTCCTTCCTTTACATTTTCAGACCCACTTTAGAAAACCTGAGGTGACTCTTTCAGGTACAGTTTGAACCCATCAGCATCTGTAGTTTACACCCCTTTCCAGTTCCACAACCAGCTCCTGTAAGGAAAACAAATCATCTCCTCTATGCTCAGGGAGACACCCAGACCTGGAGCCCCAAGGACAGCACATCCATCAAGCTCCAGAAACCAGGACAATGCTACACTCACTTGCAGTGGGGATCCTCCCCTCACTGCCAAGCTGAGGGAATTTCTCCAAAGGAAACCACACTCTTCAATTCCCAAGCCAAGGATGAAGGTATCACACTGGCCTCTCTGGCACTGCTGCACCAAGAGAAAGGTTTCTCTGGAGAGGAGGACATGCTTTGTCACTGCCTGTCCCTCTGATCTGGCATTATTTTTGTCCCAATATATTCTTTTTCTGCAATAAGAAAGGTCTTTTCCTCCTCTGCAGGATCCCTTCAGCTCTACAAAGCTATGCCACAGACTGGGCAACAAGCACTGCTGGGAAGCAGCGTGGAGTGGCAGGGAGGAAAGGGCAGTCATGGGTATTTTAACTGGGGTGTGTACATTTGGGGTAAAAAGGCTTTATTAAAAGTGCATGCTTTTATCCAGAGGTACCAAGAGCAAGGAATGCCCATCCCAGCCCTGGCTGGGGGAGCGCAGCAGCCTCTGCAGCCCCGAGCCCTGTCCATCACAAACCACAGGTCAAGTCGCCAGAGACTGAATGTTCTTGAGCATTTCATCGAAAGCCTCACGGGAAGGTGCCTCAGCGTTCTGGAAGGAGACCTTGATCCTGCTGTAGAGGCTGAAGGATTTCAGCTCGAGCCAGATGAACCCGAAGCGATCGTCGTCGAAGAGCACGAACACCCCCGGCGTCCGCTCTGGGCTGGTGAAGCCGTGGCCGGCGATGAGCCCCGTCCCGTAAAAACTGCCAGGAGGGAAGAGCAAACGAGGGGTGAGAACAGCCAGGGTCACACAGAGTTTAATAAAAAAATAAACAGGCACAAAACTCTGGTGAAGCTGCTGGCAAACGCACTGCCACGTGCCACAGGACAGCGAGTTTTACGCTCGGTTCTTCTCACACAGAACGCTGTTCACTCACAGGATCAATTAGGTTGGAAAAGACCTCTGAGATCATTGAGTCCAACATATGACCCAACACCACCTGGTCAACTAGAACATGGCACCGAGTGCCACATCCAGTCTTTTCTTAAACACCTGTTGATGCCATTTTAAGACATGAAACTTTTCATGCTATTTGGAAGTTGCTGTTTTGGGCTGTTCTATTTAGCAGCTGCACACCATAATTGTTTTGTAGTTCAGCCCAGAAACCCATCTGAGATTTACTTCTGCAACTCAGGGATCAACCCAAGCCCAGAAAATCCTCACAGGAAAGGAAAGCTGTGTTGAGTGGTGACCTGAGGGGCAAACCTTGTGCAGAACTGAAGGGAAGGGAGAGAAAATCTACCAGGATCTGAGGAGATATAGAAGTCAGTCCAACCTCTGAGTGAGCAGCAGGTGGAGCAGGGTTTTATCCAAGCACAACTCAGTTGTGACAGCAGGAGCCTTCTGGGATTAACCAGCTATTGGTAGGTTTTTCCATGAGCACAGATGTTTGGCTGAAGGTCACCTGCCTGAGCCCCAGCTTTTGGGATCTTTTTCCACACTTCATTTAGTGTGATGCTTCACTGACTCCAGCTCCCATTCAACAAGGCTCTCTGCATGATTGGACCTACTGCTTGGAGTGCTCAGCACCTTCCAGGGCTGGCCCCAAGGCACCAGAGGTCAGGGAAGTGTGGGAGAGAGCACTGTGTTCCCACAGCCAAGGAACACAAATGACACACAGAGCAATGGGAAGCAGCTTGAACAGAGTTCTAAATATATGAGCTGGACAGCTCTGGGAGACAAAACACCAAAAAAGTGGTGTGTGGAACACAGGAGAGATGCTAGCTTCAGAAGGTAACAAGGATAAGATCTAGCAAGGAAGCAGGATGGCAGATGGCAGTGTGGTGGAAAAGGGAGCAAACAAGGGGTGGGAGATTGGGCAGCAGTGGCAGGAACCAGAGAGGTGGTGGACTCACCACCCCTGAAGTGCTCAAGGCCGGGTTGGATGGGGCTTGGAGCAACCTGGGCTAGTGGAAGGTGTCCTGCCCATGGCAGGGGGTGAAACAAGACGAGCTTCAGGTCCGTTCCAACCCAAATCATTCTGGGATTCTATGAAATCTGATCTCAAGGGGCTGGGAATCTGCAGGCAGGTAAATTGCACACAAATACAGGACACACCTCAAAGACTTCCCTTTCCCTTTCAAAAAGTGACTGGCACCACCAGTCCCCATTACCAAATTCGGCAGCTCCGGGGATAGTCCTCGTTCCTCGATATGACTCCCATGGGCAGCACGAAGGGTTGGGAACCTGGTGCCTCAGTCTGGGCCGTGCCGTCTGCATCAGCTGCAGTCTCTTCCCCCTTGGCACATTCTCCTCCCAGGGGGCTGGCAGCAGGCTGGGAGGGAGCCTGCTGGGAGTGCTCCTCTTCCTCCTGCCGCTGCTCCTGCTCCTGCTCCTTGCGCCGCACCTGCTCCTGCGCCTCCTGCACGATGCGCGACAGCTCGCTGAAGTCACGCAGGTTCTCGATGTCGGGCAGCTGCAGGGGGTGTGCCAGGTCGATCTCCACGGTCTGCTGCCCAGCTGGGATGTTGGGATCTCCCTACAGGAGACAGGAAGCACCAGCACAGCTGTAGGGGCAGGGAGCCATGGAGTTCAGAGCTGTATGCTCCCCACATCACCACCGACTCCTACACGGGTCACCCTATTCTACAATCACCAGCTTGGCAACAAAACAATCTGCTTGGACCTTGTTAGCTGTTCTCTGAGCTGGCCATGTCATCTCTGCTTCCCTCTCTCCCAGAAACAGTTTAAAATCAAAAGCTACAAGCCAGGTTGTACTTGCAAGGGTGAAAGAAAGTCAAAGCTGCAGCTGCATTTTGTCAGAATCCTCCCTGCAGAGAGGAAGGAGCTCACTTGCCTGACTTCAGTGAAGCGCTGCCAACATTTGGTACCTGCTCCTCAGATACACACAAGGGATCTCCAGTGACCTGCTACCAGCTGCTCACAAAAAGCAGCTGGAAGGGAGGAAAGGAAGGGGGAGCCAGATGGAGTCAGGAGAAACTTTGCAGATCAGGTTCTAGTTACTCTGCTTTGTGTTGAGACTCACCCAGTGCCTCCAATCCCCACTGAGAACAGGGTTTGGGGTGGCAACCCCTAACCACCTCCCAGACAGAGATCCCTCCTAGGCATCCATGGCATCAAGAAGGCTTTAACAAGCACCTGAGAGAAGGCAAATGCACTCACAGTGATTTTAGTCCCCTTGGCTTTCATCCCATGGAAGCTCAGCATGACAATCTCCAGCCCGTGGCTCCCGTAGGTCCCTTTGAAGAGCCCAGGCCTGATGAGGTCCTCGGGGCTGCTGGGGGGGAGGTAGATGCGGCGGTAGGTCAAGCAGTTGCTGTGCAAAATAAAAACATCAGAGAGCTTAAAACAGAATCCCTCACCATAAGGAATGTGTGTGCATTCTGCTCCCCCAGCAGCTCAAGCAGGTTGTCAAGACAGGTGGGATCTGTCTTTTCAGCAATACCAACACTCTGAGTGGATTTTGCTTTAGCCCTCTGCAAGCACTTCCTTTCTCCTTCCCTCCCTCCCTTCTCTTCTCTCCCAGTCCTTGTTAGCACACCAGGAAATTCCTGCCGCAATGTCACAGTAACCTCCTCACTCCCTGGGACTTCCAGACAACCCAAGAGTGAAGCATATTTAAATATGAGCTACAGTGAGGTGCCAGGATTGTTCTGAACTATTCTGAGGCATTAGAAGCTTGGAGTGATGGTTCAAAAACCCAGATTTCTCGGGGACTGTCTCACTTCTGCACTACAAAGCATATTGCTGACTAATATGGATAATAAGCAGCCACTCCTTGGGATCACAGGCTTTTGCTGTGTCTTCAAATTAAACACAGTTAAATGACTCAAAAGCACCTTACTGTGCATAATTATTGTACAGAACTTGGGACCTTAATCCTACTGCTGTCATTACACCTCTGGAAAGCACTGTGTGTCCCTGCAGGGAGCCTGCAGAGACAGAACATTCCTCTGGCTATGAAAGCCCATGGAAAAACCCCCATCTTCAGCACAAATGCTTGTGGAATTGCAGCAGCCTCAATACCAAGAGCTGGAGCCCTTACTCATATTGGCTGGTGTAGATGAACTTCATCAAGATGAGCTCTTGCATGTGTTCATGGAAAATGTCTTCCAGAGTCCGACCCCACTCTTCCCTTAGCCACGTCCGGAATTCCTGCAGCACAAGGAGAAAAGGGGCAAGATAAGGACATTTCAGTGATGTATCCCAGTATGACTTCACCCTGCCAGCACGTTTCACTGGCAGAGCCACAGACAGGGCACACGCTCTGCCAAAGGCAGAGGATCAGGCTGGATTTGGGAACAAGCACGTGTTGCTACAGAGCTGGCCTGGAAATAGGCTTAACAAATAGTGATAATGGTAACTGCCAGTCACCACAGGATAAACAAGCCCCCCTTCAAATAAATCCCAGGTAGAACCAATACACCTCCTCAGAATAAAAGCATAAACATCACCTGTTACTGCGAAGTAGCTCATCTACTACTTCTTTACATCCTGGTGTATCTCGCACCAACTCATTTGTGTGCCCATAATCTGACTCCCGTGCCCTGTCCTGACATGTGAAACATAAAAGGGGAAGCTTTTGAAAGGCACTGAAGGTTTAGGAGGTTAAATCCTGCTGATTTAATACTGACGCATCTCAATGCTTTGAAAGCATCTCCTGAAGTACCTCAGCTCTGCCTCTGACAAGTTAATACCCCTCACTGAGTTAGTGTGATAACAGCTTACACTGAGATAGCAGCCTACCAAGTGAGATTCCAAACCTGCTTGCTTTATCTGCCAAAGCCAGACCCTCCAATTACCATAATGCCACGCACGCTTAACGTGGCACTTTGAAAGTATTAAAGCATTTCTCATCTGCTGCAGCCCCAGAAAACACTTCACTAACCCCTTCACCCAGCTGTTTCCCATTAGCAGACAGGCATTTTACAGCATTCCTGAAGTTGATACTTCAGGAACATGGAGGCAGCTGGCAGCAAACTCCAGGACCTGGAACAGGTATTCATCCTGACACTTATACCTGCACCTTAATACAGGTATTTGAGTCAGAAACCTGCTTTGCTGGGTAGAGGTGACAGGCACAGCATAAACAACCAAATGAGGCCTTTAATCCCTCGGGCAAGATAAGCAGAGGAAAGATGCCCCACTGACCAGCAGGTATTCAAATGCAGCTGTACTTACTGTTAGGCTTGTGTTTGAAAGATCTTTATTATTCAGGCAGCAATACCACAGAGATCAGTGCCTGAAGTGTTGTGTGATGCACAAGATGTGCTGCTGTCTCTCTTTGCTACCAAACAGGAATGGTGTCACAGCAGAAGGAGGAGGGTGCTGGGGCTCAAAGGCCTGAAACAGTCCATTGGCCAAAAGCTCCCCAGCCTGGGTTTTCTTACATGCTCAAACACACAGAAGTTGAAAGGCAGGAGACCACCTCCCAGCCCAACATCAGCTAAGAGGTTGTCTGTAGAAAGGGGACACACAAAGAGCCTCAGTGCAGGCTGATGGCAGAGCACCCTTACCTCCTGCCTGCCCCCTGACATCCGATGGTGATCCGTCTGGTTGCACTTCGTGGAGAACTCGTCCTTCTTTACAATCTGTAGTAACCAAGGAGGAGAATTGAACAGGTTACAGAGCTGTCCAGAGATGCCTGGGATGATGTAACTGTTTACAGTAAATGCTTTACACAAAAATTGTTACTGAATTTGCTACAACAGAGAAATCATTAAGTGCTACCGAGAGCAGCAGCTGCAGAATAGAGAAATAAAAGCAAGAAACCCCCACTGCATTCCAATAGCAGTTTTAAGCTGCTTCTCTATTTCAACTTTGAAAAAGAAAAACAAACAACCTCTCAGGAAGTTTTTCAAAGCATCCAGCGTGCTGACTGGATGCTGCATCACCTTCTCAAGGTCTCACCTTGGAGAGAGCTGTAGAACAGGTCTGTGTGTCTGCCTGGACACATTCACCAGCTGCCCAAGGACACTTACACATCCTTTCCCCCAGGCTGTGCACATCCTGGTATTCCCACAGTGCTCCAGCCCAGCAAAAGACAGTGCAACAGCCTTGCTGTACTAGTGCCAGGGAACAAATTCAGAGCAAGGAACAGCCCACACAACTTGTCAGACACAGAATGAGTGGAAAACTGGCATCCACACACACAACAAGGTGGTGAAAGCCATAGCTCTGAAATAAAATTGTACCAGTTTTTTGATGAATCCACATGCAGAGCCCAAGAGCACACACCCTGCACACAGGACAGGTGATGCTGGCTGTGCCAGGGGAGCTCACCTGGATGTGGCCATTATGAGGTCCCTTGTGACCATACATACACTCCACTGTTGCACATTTCCTCTCCATCAGGTGAATCCTGAAGAGAGGTTTGAATCTCATGGGATCATCAACGTGAGGATCATGAGGTGGCAAGTACATCCATCCAATAATGAACAAGCCATCTACCTGCAGAGGTGAACACAAAGGACACAAAGCCCACAAGATCAGCCTTGCACGGTTTCTTAGGAGTTTGCAGCAAACTCTGGGGCTTATTCTGGCCCAGGGCAGGAGCTGCAGAACAGCTGCTGCATTTCCAAATGGCTTTCCAGCAATTAAAGCAGACCATATGCACTCCCAGCACACCCTGGGTGAGGAGGGAGAGGCTTTATTTCCAAGGCTTCCTGCACCACTGGAAAATGATCAGGCCTTTATTGCTGCAAACAACTTTGTGACGGATGCCTGGAGTGCAGGATCCAGAGGGAGAGACCACACAGCAAGTCACACTCTAATTGGTTTGAGAGCTCATGCTGGCAGATATTCCACCAGACGAGCTCTGCTTCCCGTGATTATCCCTGCCTTTTGGACCAGCAATTATTTGGCTCTGTTACTCACAGACAGCACAGGAAGCAACACTCTCCTCTGCTGAGAGGCACAAGTGCCAGACCCCTTCCTGCACTAAAAGAATCCTTCCCCTCAGGCCCTGCAATTCCAGAGGCAGGATGTTTTCTAAACAGAGAGACCAGAACAGCATCACAAAGACACTTGTCTTTATAAGGTCATGGTATCATGTAAGTACTGATGCACTTGGGTG
Source organism: Pithys albifrons albifrons (assembly GCF_047495875.1). Classification (NCBI taxonomy): domain Eukaryota; kingdom Metazoa; phylum Chordata; class Aves; order Passeriformes; family Thamnophilidae; genus Pithys; species Pithys albifrons. Next base: position 19,938,727 of record NC_092469.1, read on the forward strand.
CACTTTTATACCAGTTCATGGAACAGAATTTTGCTAAACCCAAAGGTCTCATAATTTGTTCTGCTTCCACCTGGCAGCTGTTGAACCTTGGTGCAAAGAATAAGGGCTTCAGGAAAACTCCTGGCTCAGGTCTCACCAGCACAGAGTGAGATGTTGTTCACTAACTGCTCTCCCCAGCAGCACCAGAGCTGCCAGACTCCACAGGACTTGCACCAGTACACTCTACATCTGATGCTCAAGTCTTAGGCATGGCTGGAGAAGTGTTGGAACTACAGGAAGGACAGGTGTAAGAACAGAACTTTGCAAAATGTTCAGCTGCAGGCAAAGATAATGCCCCAAGTGATGGGCCACTGCTAAAACCTTTGCTAACAGATTCCTGTGCCAGCCACTGGAATATCAGCACTAAACTCTCCATCAAGCCTTTCCCTTAAACACTGATAATGTTTTCTATGTGCTCCTGGGGTTCTTTGGGGTAGAGTTGAAAAATAAAAGGACTTTCTGGAGCAAGGTGGTGATGATGAAAAGAATCCCAGAATCATTTAGGTTGGAAAGGATTTCAGAGATCATTGGGTTCAACCTGTGAGCTGCCCCCACCTTGTCACTCAGTGCCATGTCCAGTTGTTCCCTAAACACCTCCAGGAATGGGCAGGGACTCCACCACCTCCCTGGGCAGCCCATTCCAATGTTTAACAACCTTTCCCGTGAACAAATTCCTCCTGATGTCCAAGCTAAAAGAACCAAAAACAAACCCAGAAGCAACCTCTGTGTCCAGAGGTTGATTGAGGGCTGACTGTTCAGACTTTCAACGATATGAAAATGGCCACGAGGTGTGGAAAGCACAAGAAAAGGCTCCTCAGTCCCCAGGACGGGGCACTCACTCACCACGACGTTGAGCAGTCCCCCGTAGGGCCCGATGTCCGGCTGCCACAGCCCCAGGATGTGCCGGTACCGGTGCAGCACTGGGGAACAGGGAGACACCCGAGTGAGCACATCAGGCTGAGGAACAGGGATTTGGGGAGTGAAAATCACACTGCACACAATGCTGACCAACACCACCCACAACTGCCTTTGCTAAGGAAAACTGGCTGTGTCCAACCCCAGCCAGGCAGTTCGGGAAGTGAGGCCTCCCACAGGCTCACACACATTTATTTATGTTGTTCTCTGCTCCTGTGGAGGGGCAGAACCACCTACCTCGCCAAGAATTCCCAGAAAACTTATGCAACACGGTCCCATTAATGCAAATCACATGATATACCCAGAGCTAAAACCAAACAAAAATATCTGCTGTGTCCAGTCACCAAAAATGCACTTGATGCTTCCGACTGCAAAGCAACAGAAAATAAGGGAGGGAGGGAAGGAAGGAAGGAGGGAAGGAGGGAAGGAGGGAAGGAGGGAAGGAGGGAAGGAGGGAAGGAGGGAAGGAGGGAAGGAGGGAAGGAGGGAAGGAGGGAAGGAGGGAAGGAGGGAAGGAGGGAAGGAGGGAAGGAGGGAAGGAAGGAAGGAAGGAAGGAAGGAAGGAAGGAAGGAAGGAAGGAAGGAAGGAAGGAAGGAAGGAAGGAAGGAAGGAAGGAAGGAAGGAAGGAAGGAAGGAAGGAAGGAAGGAAGGAAGGAAGGAAGGAAGGAAGGAAGGAAGGAAGGAAGGAAGGAAGGAAGGAAGGAAGGAAGGAAGGAAGGAAGGAAGGAAGGAAGGAAGGAAGGAAGGAAGGAAGGAAGGAAATTTGAATGTTTTGAAAGCATTTCCCTGCCTTGTGTAGACAAACTTGTCTCCAGAGTTAAGCATCCTTAAAACAGCCACTTAGAGCACGGGCCAAGCACACAGACCACGGCAGTTCTGGTGGTGTGACCAGGTCAGCCACGGCCTGGAAAGTTCTACAGAAGCAGCTACACCTCAGCAGTGCCCAAAAGCTGCTTCCAAGCCCCCTCAAAGCCCACAGCAGCAGGGGAGGCTTCTCTGGTCTTCATCCCAGAGCCAGGTATCCCTTCAATCCCAGCAAAATGAAGGACAAATAGGAATGTTCCAGCAAGCAGAAGGGTTGTTACAGAATGGTCTTAAACCTTCTCTCATGAGGAAACCTTAACCTGCCTCCAGTCCTTACACAGTCAGCCACTCCTTTTGCCCACAGAATTTCCTGTCTGTAACCTTCATGTGAAGACATTACATAGTCTGGCATTTTAGGCAGGAACAGCAGGATGATTATTACTCTAAAGATGGCAAGAAGACACTGCATTTGCCTAACAAGTGATGTTCATGGCCAATTCAGAAGGCCATAATAACCCAGGACTGGCTTGAAAAATGGTCTTTGCTTTTCATCAATTTGAAGGAAAAATTGTGTTCCAGTGCAGCTGTTCCACCAGCTTTGTTTCATTACCTCAGACAGCAAGAACTGGGGAGTGTTTTTATTCCACCACAGCAGAGAACTTCCACAGAAGTTTAAGACAGCAGGGAGGGATGTCCAGAGCTGCTGCCAACTGGCCTGGAGGAGCCTTTTTCCTGTGCAGTAAACAATCTCAGACTGATGGCCTGGTTTCACCCAGGGAACCAAGTGCAGCACAAACAGCACCAAGGCAAGCTGGCAATCCACATCCCCAGCTCAGGAATTACACATTAATAAATGGTTTGTGCCTGAGCTGCTCCACCCACCACAGTCTGCCTTCTACCCTGTCTGGCACTGAGCTGATAAAAACAACTTTTTTAAAATTATTTTCAGGACAGAGAACTAAGCTGTCCAAGAGGGATGAGGATGTCCCTCTAACCCAGCTCCTGTTGGAAGCAATTGTCCTGGATGCAGCTTCCTTCACCATCCAGCCCAACCACACAGAAACCTGGAGCTGCAAAGGAGGGAGGAGGCCAAAAAAAACCCCATTCACTTCCAGAAGTTACTGAGGAAAATGCTGGTACTTGGCCACGGGTCCAAACAAGTCTCAAAGCAAAAGCACAGCTCCATTTTCAAGCCTGGGGTGTCTCTGGGCTCCAGTGAGCCAGTAGCTGCATCCATTGCAGGGAAAACCTGATGAATTCCAGCTCTGGCTCTTCCTGGTGGGAGACAGGATGAATTGAGAGTTGTTTCCCTTCCTGTTCCTCGAAAGAAAACAGTACTTGGGTCTTTCTCCAAGGTTTTCCTCTGCCTGTGCTAAATCCTGCAGAAGTTTCTTGCCTATCCAAATTTCTGAGCCCACATCCTGCCAAATTGAGCAAAACCACATCCACTGGATGTTCCAGTAGAGCCTTCATCCAGCCTGGATATTACCCACATTCCACAAACAGCCTTGCACACTCTTTAGATGAGAAGGTGGCTTGAAGCCAGCTGGGAATGAGCTTGGAAATGCAGGGAATGGGGAAGGTCCTGAGCAGGAAAAACCTGATCCACTGCAACTCTGCTGGAGTCTCAGGATGCAGGAAGGTTTCTCTGAGCAAAATGAGCTGGAATAATGTCAGCAGTTGCTGTGCCCTGGTTGGTGGTAACTGAGCTGCTCAGGGACAGAGCTCAGTGTCAGGCAGGTGAGTTTAAATCCCTGGGGAAAGTGATCTGAGCTCACCTGGACTCACACTGCATGAATAGGAATTAGGGAACACTTCCATGGTAAGTCCTGGCAACAGGGTCTTAATACACAGGAGGAGAAAAGGGGGCATTTCATCTTCAACCAGATGGACTCTGAACCACAGAATCATTTCAGTTGGAAAAGACCTCTAAGATCACAGAGTCCAACTGTCCAGCCTTCTCCAAAGTAACACAAAACACCCCTAGAGAGAAGGGGCATGAGACATCAGAGGTCTGGGGCCACAGCTCAAGAATTAACAACTGAGAGAACTGCACTAAATGTCATTTGAGGCACCACAAACAGCAGATACCCCATCTCCAAAGGAATCCTTGCAGCTGGGACCTGTCTCTCCTCCCCAGAGAGCTCCTGAACACAGCTGGGCTGCCACACATGAAACTTTGTACCAGTTCCTGCTCTAGTACTGCTCTGTGTCTGTCCTGGCTCACATTAAAGTCCCCAAATCCCCTGCATGGCCCATGCTCAGCTGCTTTCCTCAGCACACCCAACTGTGCAGCATCCACCCCACTCACTGAAGTGTGTGAAAACAACATTCCAAGCACCAGTGAATTAGTGAGTGGAGTCTGCAACACTCTGCAGATTCAGAGGAGCATCAGAAATAGATCAACACTCTCTCCAAATAAATACCAAATAGTATTGGCTTCCTTAATTGATGTAAACTCACCAGTACTTCCCCCTCAACTCCAGCTGAACACTGAGCACTAATCCAAAGGTTTAACTATTCTTCCCCCAACACAACACTAGGAGGGAAAGAACAGTTAATCCAGAGCAGCTTCTGGCCTGAGGAAGGCAAATCATGATCTCTGAAACATCAGCAGAATGTTTCCTAGAGACAGAGATGGTGCTTAAAAGGATTCACTGTGCAGAGAGGGAATTACTACGGGAACACTCAGCATTTTTCCGTGGGAAGGGCTGTGGATCCACCTGCAGCTCACCTGGATCAAGACAAAGCTTTTCACCAGTTCAAAGCTTATTCAGAATTGCTTTTGGGAGGGCATCAGAATACTTTCCTCTAAGAAAGAAGCAATTCACAGACGGCAAAGTGCTCCTGCTCTGGGAACAGAGACCCCCTTTTTGCACCCAGTCAGGACAATAATCATGATCCAGTCAGGGCAATATTCCAACTCATGACCCGATCAGGGTAATCTTCTTTCTAGCTCAGGACCCAGTCAGGACAATATTCTAACTCTGGACCCAGCCAGGACAATATTCTAACTCAGGACAATATTCTAACTCTGGACCCAGACAGGACAATATTCTAGCTCAGGACAATATTCTAACTCTGGACTCAGTCAGGACAATATTAACTCAGGACCCAGTCAGGACAATATTCTAATTCAGGACCCAGTCAGGACAATATTACAACTCAGGACAATATTCTAACTCTGGACCCAGCCAAAACAATATTCTACCTCAGGACAATATTCTAACTCAGGACAATATTCTAACTCAGAGCCCAGCTAAGACAATATTCTAGCTCAGGACCCAGCCAGTACAATATTCTAGCTCAGGACCCAGTCAAGACAATATTCTAACTCTGGACCCAGCCAGAACAATATTCTAACTCAGAACAATATTCTAACTCAGAGCCCAGCTAAGACAATATTCTAGCTCATGACCCAGCCAGGACAATATTCCAACTCAGGACAATATTCTAACTCAGGACCCAGTCAGGACAATATTCTAACTCTGGAACCAGCCAGAACAATATTCTAATTAGGACAATATTCTAGCTCAGGACAATATTCTAACTCAGGACAACACTCTAACACAGAACCCAGCCAGGACAATACTCTAACTCAGAGCCCAGCTTGGACAATATTCTAACTCAGGACAATATTCTAACTCTGGACCCAGCCAGGACAATACTCTAACTCAGGACAATATTCTAGCTCAGGACAATATTCTAACTCTGGATCCAGTCACGACAATATTAACTCAGGACCCAGTCAGGACAATATTCTAATTCAGGACCCAGTCAGGACAATATTCTAACTCAGGACAATATTCTAATTCAGGACCCAGCCAGGACAATACTCTAACTCAGGACCCACTCAGGACAATATTCTAGCTCAGGACAACACTCTAACACAGGACCCAGCCAGGACAATACTCTAACTCAAGGCACCTCCAAAGGAGACCAACAGACCTCAGTGCCTGCCCTGCTCACCGTCACCCCACAGGGTCACCCCACAGGGTCAGGACGCTCTAACGCACAGCAGGAAGCAGTGCCAGCTCCCTGCCGTGCCAGGTTCAAGCCACCCCACTTGCCCCGAGGCAGGGCACACTCCATGCAGCAGGTGTGCGTGCTCAGGGCAGGAAGCAGCAGGCAGCAGGTACGTACGGCAGGTGTAAACATCTCTGTACTCCATGTGCTCGTAGTCGGGAAGGATTTTCATAAAACGCCCCGACTTCACCCGTGGGTTTATACCTGAACAGACAGAGCAGGGTAAGTGCCAGCAAACTCTGCTCCACTGCAACCAGCACCAGCAGTTTGATGGGTTTGGAACAACCATGAAGAAAAGCCCAACTCTCTTTGGACTTTCCTTCTAGTTGTTTCCATCAGCCCCAGTCTCAGGGACACCCCGTACCTGTAACAGGATTTCTCACACAGAACTTGGCATGTTCCAGATTCCCACAATGTTTACAAGTGAATTCAAAGTGGAATCAAGGTCCTCAAACTCTGCCCTGCTGCCTCAAGAAGACAAGTAACTCCATGGACAGTGGCCCAGCCCTTGGATTAGTTCTGCTTTCCAGCACTAAAGCTCAGTTTCCTATTTCCCACACTTCTTCTTACAGAAGCAAAGTCAGTGGATGGAAAAGTTTGTGAGTCCTGCCAGTAGTCCCAAATTAACTCCTCTGCAATTAAAAAGGTTTATGGGACTGCAGTGAAAATGGGGTGACAGCACCAGGAAACTGTTCCACTGAGTGTTTGGTTCAGGGCAAAGTGATGGATCTGGGCAGGAAAGCCGAGATGGTGCATTCCTGAAAGCCAGAAACAGCTGCCAAGCATTCCAGCTTTGGAGTAACCACCACTAGGTGGGATTGCTGGATGGATATGGACACAGACCTTACACAGTCGTGTAATAAAGACCATCACAGAGGTGGTTCTCACACATCAGGTGTGACTCTGCCAATGGATGCCAGGGGTTTGGTGCAAAGGAAGACTGAAAACATGTGTAAGACAGATCAGTTCAAAGTTATTAGACCAACAAACTGATTATAGACACTGGAAATCACTCAACCTGAAAAAATGAGAGTATTTAGGAAAAGGATCACACAGATTTACCCCCTTCTCATTCCCTGGGTGACTCCCCACAGCCATGGCTGTGAGATCCTGGGATAGAGAGACCACTCTCCTGAGCCAGCAAGGCCATTTTTACACATAACTTGTGCATAAAACACAATAAATATCACTTTAATATATCTGAATCATGAAAGTATTGCAGTGAAAAGGACTACAGGTTATGGAGAGAAATTGTCACATTTAAAACTGGTAATGAAGAACCAAGATCTGACCTGGTGTGTGGTGTCTGGCTGTCACCACCCCAGGGCCACACAAAGATATGGGATTAAATGGGAATTAAGGGAGGTCTTGAGTGTTAATGAGACTTCTCTGTGCACATCCAAGTGCTGGCTCAGCATCACTCAGCCCCACTACCCAGGAAAATCAGGGAGTTCCACTCCTGGTGTACTGATTGGTAAAGACAGACACTAGATGATGAAATAATTTTCCTGTGGATGCTTATCAAGCCTATTTAAATGGGATTTAAACTCCTCTATCCATTCTTCTGAGCATTAAGACCAGTGCTTGAGGTCATTACTGCTTCAGGGTTCAGCAAATGCAGGATGTGAGCCAGATTTTGGGTCTGCAAAACCTACAGAGACCTCTTTTGTTTCAGAAAGGAGGAATTTCTTTGAGCAGCCAAAGCCACAGCTCATGTGCTGCAGGTTAAGCCTTGGCTTTGGGAGTTACCACAGGTAACTCTCTCAAAAATCTGTGGTGGGGAAAAGAGACAACAACAGCTTGGCAGTGCTGGTGTGGGATCTCCTGGGGCTTCCCAAGGCTCTCTGAGCCTGCAAAAAAGCAACATCTGGTGACAGGGAGACAGCCCCTCCATGGATCCAGGCTGCACTCAATCCTTAGCCCACCCAGGTTTCCCTCATCCAATGATGGCCCCATCTGCCCCTCCTGTAAGGCAGAAGATGGCACAGTGGGGCAAAGGAGCTGGGATGCCACTCCCACAGACATCTGGGGCATCCCAGAGGAATCCTCAGACCGTTCCCTACAGCCCTTTCCCACTCTCCCATTAACCATGTTCTTTCACTGAGATCAAGGCTTAGAAAAAATACCCATTAATTCCTCAGCAAGACCTGAAAATGGCAAAACAGGCTGAAACCCCCTCAGTACACTTTATTATAAAGTCAAATTACCTGCTCTTTTCCCACCAAAGGATTGGGAGGCACAGAAATCCCAACTCTTGGCATCTGCTTAGTATTAAATAAACCTCCAAACATGTCAAGTTCCCAGATGAAACCCCTGCCAGCAGCAACTTAAGCCATCAAAGTTTAATAAATATTCAACATTTGGATGCTCTCAGAAGTGGCACTAAGCAAGGCCATCCAGATTTGTATCAGCTTCAGCACTTACGTTTGGCGTAAACATCTCGACAGGACACTCCTGTGATCTCCAATTTCCTCAGGTTTTCACAGACTCCATACTCTGCAACAACAGGGATAAAGTGTCAGCTCTGGCACAAAGGGGTTTGTACCCAGGGTCTGGATATCCACAGCTTGAGCAGAGCTGGAATCTGATTAGGTGCTTTCTTGAAGCTGCCAAAGTAAACCCAGGATCTCATTTCTGCTTTAAAAACAGAAATTAGATGTAATTTCATTGTGGAATCCAACACATTTTACAGGCAATGCCTGCAACAAACACACCATAAGGCACAAACAAACAGAGCAAAGTCACAGCTGCTTACACCTCGACCAGAAAGAGTGTGAAATGTGGGAGACATCCTCATTCCAGCTGGGATTGAATGCCTGTTTAGATCAAATCATGACTGTGTGTAGTAATTATCCACTCCCACTGAGGTACCCAACAGGGAAAACTGCTTATTAGGATCCTAAAGAAAAGGTCACAGACTTGAAAAAGAATGAAATGGAGACATAAAACAGGCATCAGCATGTACAAATATGGTTACACTTGAAAGCAGATCGGGTTGGGAAGGGGCTGTTGTACAGTGAAATGCCTTTGATTGTTACAGAACACCCCGAAAACAAAGCCAGTCGAGATCTCAGAGCAGCTTTGAAGCACAAAATGAGATTCTCTCCTTTCATTTTCAGGAAGTCAACGTCAAACTTCTAAGAAACTTCAAATAAAATAAAGGCAAGTACTAACATCTCAATGCCAGAAATCCTCAGAAAACCAGGGGGAGGAAATGAGAGGAGGGAGATCCCAAAAAATCAGCGGCAACAAAACCCACCCTACTGCAGTGACCCCGATAGATCTCAGAGTGGAAAACTGCCCTCCTTGACATCAAAGACACCCATAGCACAGCTCAAAATCAGCTTTCCTCAGCAGCACAAACATCTGCCAGATACTTGACACAAAAGTGTATCTGTGCAGACCCTCATCAAACCATTAAATATGGAACTTATCTTGGGTTGAGCGTCCTTGAATTAACAATCGACGGCGGCTGCCAAACACCACCTAAAGCTGGAAGTGAGAACTCAGCTTTCATACACAAGAATAGCAGAAGTTTCCCTGAATTAATTCAACTCCCCATGCCTATAAATACACTTCCATGATGATAAAGCACACACAGGGCTTCCCTGTCAGCCTGTCAGCGGGGAATACACGTCCTGCACTCCACTCTGGGGAAGAGCAAGGTCAGGGAAGGTGAGAGTGGGCAGAAGGCACAACAAACACGCTGCCCTTCATCCAGAGATCACAGAATCACAGAATCACAGAATGGATTGGGTTGGAAAAGACCTCTGAGATCATCAAGTCCAATCCTTGGGCCAACTCCAGTCCCTTTACCAGATCATGGCACTCAGTGCCACGGCCAAGCTCAGGTTAAAAACCTTCAGGGATGGGGAATCCACCCCCTCTCTGGGCAGCCCATTCCAATCCCTGAGCACTCTCTCTGCAAAGAATTTTTTTTCTGATCTCCAACTTAAATGCAAAGGTCAGTGGCAGAATTCCTGCTGGCTGCCATGGCCAGACCCAGAGGAATCTCTGTGTGTTACCAAAGGAAGCACAATTAGCCTGAGGGCCCAGCTGAGCTCACAGGGCAGAACAGCCCAGCACAAACAACATTTAGTGCTGGGGCTCTGCCAGCTGAGCCAGCACAGGGAAACCAGAGCTCCAGTGGAAATCCAGACCCTCCCTGTGTGCCCATCCCTCCTGCCAGAGCTCTCCAGGTTTCCCACAGCTGCTCTGCACGTGCACACACGTGGGCACCACATCCAAGGGATGGAGGGAACAGAACGTGGGCACCACATCCAAGGGATGGAGGGAACAGAACGTGGGCACCACATCCAAGGTATTGAGGGAACAGAACGTGGGCACCACATCCAAGGGATGGAGGGAACAGAACGTGGGCACCACATCCAAGGGATGGAGGGAACAGAACGCGGGCACCACATCCAAGGGATGGAGGGAACAGAACATGTCCTCAGCTGATTGGAAAGGGAGAGGCCTTTGGAAGGAGATGGGAACACTCTGGTCAGAACCTGCTGTTGGGAAACAGGAACTCTTTCCATGTAAACAAACACTCCCCTGGCCCCAGGACAGGTAAGATGTGCCCTTTGCAGACTGAAGTCAGTCACTGAAGGGGACAGACCGTGGAGCCTCCTGCCCAAATGGCACCTCCAACAGCACTATGAGCACACTGACACTGCCTCTTCCTCCAAAAGGGGCTGATTTACCCCAAAACATTTCCCCCAGATCTGTAAATCACTCTGAGCACAGGCTCAGTGCAGTGCCATGGGAGATCTGCAGATCTGCCACCAGCAGGTATCTCCAAACAGGGCAGGGTGGGAAGTGCTTTGATATCCAATCTCTAGCCCAGTTTCATCCTGATAAGCTGCAGTGAAATTCTATGAAAGCCAAACCAGTATTAAAGTGGTTCTAATTCAAATCTTTCCTGTAAAGATTTAAATTTCTTCCAAGTAACAATAAACTCTTTGAAAAAATAACACAAAAATTTCAGATTGCTCCATTGCTACACTCTATTTGGCATTAAATGTTGAAGGCTTATAAGGAAGCCTGAAAAAAAATCTTATCTTAATGTGGTTTAACACTCATTTTATAACTAGTACTTATCTTGTTTTGGTCAGCAAACAACTACAGAGAGTGAAAATGCCACAGTGATGGCTGAGTTCCTTCAGTGCATCATTCCAGCTCTTCCAAACCAGGAGCTGTTCACACCAGGATGGCCTTTTGATGGGAAAAATTAGTCTTTTGCCCAAAAAACCCCTTCCAAATATCTTAGCCAAGAAAGCTGGCTACCTCTTTTTAACCCAGAATTCAAGAGGGACATAAATTAACAGTAACCAGAGCTCCAAGATAGCTACAGAAAAATAAAATTGGTGAAGTTTTCTTCACAGAGAATATAAATCCTTTTCTGAGAAAGCTCTGAAGAGCGTCCTGGAAAATTCCACTTCAGTGCAATTAAATCTATTTTAAGGAAATGTATCTCAGTGCAGCAGCTCACCCAGTAAAGTATTTTAAGGAGTTAATAGTCACAGCAATTTGCACCAGTAGAAAATGGCTACTTAATCCTGCTTCAAAAGCAGGGATGGAAATTGGTTTTCCAGTTCCCAGCTGACCAGCTGGAAAGGCTGTTGGAGTGGGTTTGGAAGGAGTGCTTGACTGATTTACCAAACACAGTGACAGGGTGTTGTTTCCATGGTCACATGCACTGGAATTTGAAGGGCTTGGAAAAGCAGCTTCCATTTATTATGATCTGCACTAACACTTTGGAAGTGTCATTTATTCCCTGCCCTGTTCCCAACACTTCCAAGCCTCACATTCCCTTCTCCTCCACACCAGAACCATGTCATGCTGAAGCTGAAAAAGCAAACAAGGCTCTTCCATCCCAGGCTGGGAAGAACCCCTGTACTAAGATCAAAGACCAAATTCCTGCTTTTTTCCCCACTTTTCTCAGCATGGCACTGCCATCTTGTGTGGACATCCACAATTCAGAGGAAATTGGGATGTCTGGCATCCATTGCTGAACTTCCACTGTGTCCTGACTAATCAAGTCCTCCAATTATTCCTGGATAAATGCATGTTCACACGGCTGGACATGGAACAGAGGGCACAGAAACTCACTGGATTATTCCAGACACCACAAAAATGGAAGAGTCTCAGGTTAGCACCTCTGAAATACCACGTGGACAAGTTTGGAACCTGCTTCTTGTTTCCAAAGGCTGAACTATCAGATTAAAACACACCAAGTCCTCTCCCAACACTCCTCCCAGGGGAAAGTTTGTATTTACCACTCCTGTGTGGATTCTTTGGAGCCTTGTGAGAGCTGAACTCCACCCAACAGTCTCCTCAGAGTGTATAAACCACATCTCCCACTCTTCCCACTTTTCTCCACAGGCACCTCTTTCCATAAAACTTGAAGGGTCAGAAACCTCAACACCTTGGCTGACATTTTCCAGGAGGTCCAAAAGCTGTTGGGGTTGTTTTCACAAATAAAAGCTTTTCCATCTAAGCTCTAGAGCTTGTTATTCTGCATTACTGGGCTGCTCTCCCAGGTGTTCTGCTGCACTTGCCTTGTCCTGGAATAAGAGAAAGGCAGTTTAAAATGGACAGCCCGTTTAAAATGGACTGTCAGGTGTTAACCAAGGTAGGTCAGGCCACCAGCCAGGGTGAAACAGGCTTTAATTCTGCTCCTGCTGCAGAGATCAGCAAGCTCCTATTTATAGAAAACACGGAAGTGACTGCAACCCTCTTCTTGCCAAGGAAGCAATTCAGAGACATTGTTTACCCCAAACAGTTGCAATGATAAAAGGACAACGGCCCAAACAGCCCTGTCAGTGTTACACAATTCCTGGTTATTCCCAGTGCTCTCCCAGTTCACAACCAGCAGCAAAAGCCACTCCATTTTCAAGCAGGCAAAGTCCTCTGGACACTTGGAATAATCACAACATGTTTTCAGGACTAATCTACAGCAGTGCAAGAACAGCCCAACACTCCAGGGACTGAGTGTCCCATCCAACCTGGGACACAGCCAGGCTGTTCCTTCCTCCCAGCACTGCTCCTGTCCAAGACAAAGTAAGAAATGGCCAAAGCAAAGCACTGCAACCACCACCAGCTCCTCTCAGAGAAGCTTCTCTCTGTTCTGTTTAATTTTAGGACTGACTTTCCTGCCTCTTCACTGCTGTGCATTTCAGAAAACACGAGTAGTTCTGCACATGCAACTGACACCAAGCTGAAGTTTATCAGGTTCTTCTGGAACATCACCATGGACTTTGATGATCCCTGTGGATCCTTTCCAACTCAGGATATTCCAGGATTCCATGATCATCATCAGGCTTCAGAGTGAATAAGCCACCAACACAAGGAGTATTCTTGGAGAGGCACAAGTGCTCTCACTGTTTTCAGAACATGCAGCCTCATGAGAATCAGACAGATAAAAACACACACTTCAGCACTGACCTCAGCTGGGAAGTGGCTTGTTTTTAGAAAAAGATACAAAAAATTATTACATTTTATGTTTGACTATCACACAGCACAGGGTTTTCTAAATTTTATCTGTGTGTTTATACACTAACACCTGACATAAGCCTCTAAAACACAACCCAGTTTGATACTCACACATAGAACTGCTCAATGCTGCAGTCCCACCACCACAGGAACTGTGTTCACTGCTCTGCAGAGCAATGCAAAGCACCACGAGCAGCCCAAACAGGGCTGGTTGGAAGATTGTTGTATCATTTTCACACATGTAGGAAGGTTTTTTGGCCAGGAACTTGCCCTGCATCTGCTCAGCACAGCCTGGACACCTGTGGTACATCACCTTCCTCAGTCACACCAGCAGCCCCACAGCATGTTGTCTGATATGCTGGGAAACATGAGACAGTGTGCAAAAAGAATCAAAAATTGCTTTATGCATCTCTCACCTGGCTGTTAGCCAAGGGCCATGACAGAAAGTATCTCCATACCTTCCCTTTCCATCCAGTTTAACCTCAGCCACTGTTTCCTGACCTGTCAGCTGAGCTTTTGAACACTGTTTTATCCACTGGCAAGAAAATCCAAGGAACAGACACAAATTTGATAAATAAATATATTTCAGTGGTTCCTTTACAAGGTAACCTAGCCTGTATTTAAGTTATATACATTTCTACACAAACATTTTGCCAGGACCATAACCTATTAAATTAATTAATCAGTGAAATTTTGCAAACCATTCATTAAACACACAAAGGCCCATGAGGGCTTTATGTCACTAGAGGAGTATAAGGAAAGAATGAACCCCATTTTATTAACCTGTCTCCTAAAACCAGTGTTAATTTACTGGGGCAATGCTGAACTAAGAAATAAAAATGCTTTGGTTTACATTTTCTAGGTACAGCCTTTGTATTGTCCAAGGGGTTCTTGGATAGTGCTGATAAGGCATGAACTGATTCCTGCAAGGCTTCACAAATTCCAGCAGATCCCACTGCAGGCAGCCAGTGACATACTCAAAGCCTTCATCCCGATGCCCTCACTGGTATTAAAAACAGAAAACAGACAACAAGGAAATATCCATGACTTCATGTGCTGGCAGCAGAAGCACCTGGCAGGATCACAGTGTTTGGAGAGCTGATGAGCACAGCAAGGCAGACCTTGGAGGGTGGAACAAGCATTGGATTAACAAACAGGACAGAGTGACACTGACGTGAGGACGAGGTGTAAGGAGTGAGAGCTGCAGGCTGAGGAAAAACCACCCGCAAAGCCTTCCCGTTACTGCAGCACAGCATCCTCGCACCAGGGATGCTCCTCGCACCCCGGGAAATGCACACACCAACCTGGATCCCTCCACAATTCCCGAAGGGGTGACCTCTCCCAGGCCTGCCCTCCTCCGTGCACCCACCGGCCCGCAGTGGGCTCGGTATCTGCTGTGCTCCCACGGCTCCAGGACCCCCAAGAGCCCCTTTGTCGCCCAGTGCAGGGACCGAGCACTCCCTGCCCCAAACGCCCCATCCTCAGGATCCACCCAAGGACACCCTACATGGAGGCATCACCTCCCATCCCATTCCTCCCCTCCAGCTGCCCCTGGGGCACAGCCCCAGCTCCCTGCCCTTCGCCAAACGTCATCCCTTCTGCAGTAAGTGCCACCAGCAAGGGGCAGTGCCCAGCGGACCCGAGCTGTGCCCTCTTCTCCACCCTGCACACACGGAGCGCTGCGTGCCCCTGTCATGGCACCCCCAGCCTCCATCCCTGCCTGCATCCCTTCCGGACCGCACTCCTCACTCCATCACCTCCCCGCACACTCCACGTCCTCCTGCACCCTCCAGGCCCTGACCTTGCACCCTCGGACCCATCTCCCCGCGGCACCCCGGGGCGCTCCGTCCCCTCGGGCCGGGCGGTACCTTCGCGGCAGCGCCGCCGCCAGATCGTGTCGGTGCGGAGGATGCGGCGGAAGGTTGTGCAGACTCGGGCCAGGCTGGGCAGGTCGGTGCCGGGCAGGGAGCCGAAGATCTGCACCAGGAGCTCCGGGGGCAGCTCTAACAGGGACAGCGGGGCCCGCCCGGCAGGGCCGACCTCGACGGGAGGCGGTGCGGGCCGCCCGCCCTCGATGCGCTCCGCCGCCTCGTCGTCCTCCGTGACGCCGCCTCCGCCGCCCGCCTCCTCGGGGTCGGTGTCGGTGTCGGGCTCGCTGTCGGCGGCCCCTCGGCGCTGCTCCCTGGCCGCGCTGCGCCGGCGGCAGCCGCGGGCCGGCCCGACCCCGCACAGCCGTGCGCACACCGCCATGGCCGCCGCCGCTCTGAGCGCCCCGCCGGGCCGCGCCGCCGCGCCCGCCGCCGGCCCCGCCCTCCGCGCCGCTCCACCAATCAGCGCCGCCACGCCAGCCGCCGGCCCCGCCTCCCGCGCTGCTCCGCCAATCACCGCCGCCGGGAGCGCACGGTGCGCGGCCGCTGTTCCGCAACACGACCCGGCCGGCCGAGCGCCCCCTGGCGCGCCGGAGGACCGAGCGCACGGCAGTGCCAGGGCCGGTGACGGGGCCGGTAACGGGGCCGGTAACGGGGCCGGTAACGGGGCCGGTTCGGAGCGCGGAGGGCGCGTCCCACCCCCTGTCCCACCGCCCCGTTCAAAAAAATACAGACATTCCCCTCCTTGGGAAAAGTTGTTTCCGGGAGGAAGAAAAGGAGGAAACCACCTCTGCCCCGTGTGAGGCTCGAACTCACGACCTTCAGATTATGAGACTGACGCGCTACCTACTGCGCTAACGAGGCTCCTCGTTAAGCTTCCCTTTGCCCTCTGCTGTTATCGTTTGTTCCTTATGTTTTAGTTTGTCTTTTTTAAAAAATTCGTTCTTTTCCCTGCTTTTCCGCCCAGACCTCACGTTTTGTGCAAATGGCTCCTCTTTGCCATGTTGTTCTTGCAAGAAAACTCTTTGGGTTTGTTTTGTTTATTTTGGTTTGGTTTTTTTCTTTTTTTTTGGAAATGCCTCCTTTTTTCCCCCATGTTGTTCTGCAAAACAGCTGCAAAGAGTCCTTTGGGGTTCCTAAGAATCCTCATCCAGCTCTGCTGGCCAGGAATAGACTGCGAGGGCTGCGCTGACGACACGCAAGGAAATCAAGTTGCTTCCCCATAATTAACAAAAATTAGAGCCAACCTCGTTATCCTCCCCGCTGTGAACACTGTTCCACTGGGAAGTCTGCAGTGCAATGAGCTCCCCGCGGGCAGGAGGGGCTCAGCAGAGGAGGGTCCAGGCAATGCCAGCAGAAGTGCTGCCCTGAATCCTAATGGAGAGAACTCCCCCCGGCGAGGGTCCCATGGCAGTGGCAGCAGTCGCCATGACAATGGAGCCCTGACAAATACCTACATTGGCAGAAGACACGAAAACAGACGTTTAATTGATGCAGAAAGTCTGAGAACGCCGCCCGCGAGAGTTCCTGCAGGGAGGCTGTTCATCTGCAGAGCAGGGAACGGGCGGAGGATGGAGGGGAACAGACCCCTGGACATTGTAGGATCCCAGAATGGTTGGAAGGCACCTTAAAGCCCATCCAGTTCCACCCCTGCCATGGGCAGGGAAACCTTCCACTAGCCCAAGTTGCTCCAAGCCCTGTCCAACCTGGCCTTGGACACTTCCACGGATGGGGCAGCCACAGCTTCTCTGCCCAACCTGTGCCAGGGCCTGCCCACCCTCACAGCCAGGAATTCCTTCCCAATATCCCATCTAACACACCCTCTGGCAGTGGGAAGCCATTTCCCTTTGTTCTGTCGCTCCAGGCCCTTGTCCAAAGTCCCTCTCCAGCTCTCCTGGAGCTCCTTTAGGCACTGGCAGGGGCTCTGAGGTCTCTTCTCCAGGTGAACCCCCCCAGCTCTCCCAGCCTGGCTCAAGCAGAAGGGCTCCAGCCCTCAAAGCATCTCCGTGGCATCTTCTGGATTCATTCAAGCAGCTTCACATTCTTTCTACTTTGGGGAGCCCCTGACACAGCACTCCAGGTTTGGTTTCATGAGAGCAGAGAAAGGTGAGAATCCCCTCCCACTGTTCATGCTGCTTTTTAGTCCCACCAGACAAGACATTTGAGTTGCATTGAACAACCCAAGGATTCTGCCAAAGTATAGTGGGCAAATGGTGCTGTCAGGGGGAGAATCCTCTGCTTTCCAAGGATCTGGATGGCCATACATGTGGGACAATCACATGATGAGTCTGGGTTTATTGGCTCGTGGTACAAACAAAATTGCTACAAGCCCAGGATGAGTAAATGCTTCTCACAGCTCAACCTCTGCATTCCTGCCTCCAGCACTGCCCACGTGCAGAATGAGGATGTCATTTTTAGGAGTCTGCTAATCCTTTGGGGCTTCAGTCATGGACAAATTTAGTCCCTACACTTCTGATTAAGTTACAAAAATCTGCTCCAAGCATCTAAAACAAGGCACATGGACCGTGAGTCACCTAAACCAAACATCAACTCTTTGGAAATGCATCTGTGGCTGTTTTCCACCTGTGTGGAATCACGTGGCTTTTCCCTCATGTTACATTACACTCTGCTGGCACTCAGAGGTTCTGACACAGCTCGAGAAGGCCTTGTCATGTCTGTTTGTTTGTTTAGGATCTGATGGATTCATGTAGAGGACAGCAAAAAGTACTGATGGCAAGGATTTTCGTGTGAGTGAAACGAAAGATGGCCTTGGTGACATTGCCTCGAGCAGAAACTCAGCAGTCTGCAGCACACACGTGCTTTCCCCTCTTTTTGGTTCTATCTTTGTCTGAACTTTATTCTTTCTCCTTTTCCTCCAAATGCTGCTTCTGTGCCTAATCACTCTACAACCTCTTTGCCTTTCCCTCACCCACCTGACCCCCATAACCTTATCCCACAGCCTTGGCTGCGTGGATGCTGAGCCACTGCTCCACCCTCTCATCACTCAGATGTTCCCTTGGCCCACTGACCCCCTTTCCAGTCCAACCCAGCAGAAGGCAGGACAATACATCATAAATCCACGCCAATTCCCACGGAGATCCATTGCTCTATTTCCTCCAGATGAGGGAGAATATGGGGAGAATTCTGTCAGGCAGAAGCCACCTCCATCACACACTGATGTCACCCAGGGGCCAGCAAAACCTGAGGCAACGTGACAGACCTCTCAGTACTCAGGGTGACCATGTTTGCCCTTCCCATGGAGCAGAGTGAGGGAATCCCAGCCTTTCATCAAACCAGAGAGGAGAAACCATCGCTGCCTCCTCTCCAAGTTTCAAGTGCCAGATAGAAAAGGTTTCCAGGGCTGTTCTTGTTCAGAATCACACAATAGTTTTGAAGGTTGGGAACAGCCCAGAAGGCAAAGAGCTGGTGCACAACAGGGTGGTTATAACTGAATATAACTTTCAACTTCAGTGTTCACCACGCTGTTATCAAACTATAAAATTGGTGCTTTCTCCTCTATGTTACCAAATCCATTATCTAAGTCAACCAGCTTTGTTTGTGAAAATAGGGAAAACAGGAAAAGTGCATTATCATCATCTCCCATCTTCTGTGGCACTATCTGAGCACCTTCCTTTGAAAACACTCCCAGAGTAACAACCCAGAGCTTTCCAGTCCTGCTGTCTCAGGCAGGCAGCTTGTGTCCATTATCACAGGGCTCTTGAAAAAGGATGTCCCGAAAGGGGAAATGTTATTGTTTCATTTCCCTTGCAATTAAGGAGCTGATGCAGCTCTCGCTGTAGTCAATTAGTCCTCACGCTCACTGAAGGGCTTTGGATTGGTCCCAAAGTTGGTGTCCTCATTTTCTGTAATCCTGGAAGTGTTTATGCCTTCCCAGACTCTGAGTGGGGATGAGCCAGCCGATGGTGTATCCAGCCAATTATAACCTGAACAGCTAGGAGGGAATTATTTATTTTCCATTTGGCAAGAGGGACAGAAAAGTATGGCAAGGCAGGCTGAGACAGATGAACAAACCCTCTCTGCAAGCCCTGTTTGCCACACAGAGTATTTGCAGCATGTTTTTTTGGCACAGGCCTGCACTGCGATTTCTGCTTTGTAATAAGAAACAAAGGCTCCTCCTGCCTCCTAAAAAGCTGCCTCCATCCCTGGAGACAGGACACTTTGAAGACAGAACATTTCAGTAGAAAGGCTGAAGAATTATGCTTTGGTTTTTGTAATGTACATATTTTCATCTCAGATGTTCTTTTTTTTTTCATTATTTTAAGTTGAAACACAGCTCTTCTTGTCCTGGTTCTGTGATTTCCCACCTTCTTACTTTCTGTCTGGACACTCAGCAGATTTTACAGGATGCACATCAGTGGCTGGGCCCTTCAGGGGAAATCCAGAGCATTGCAGAAATGCTGATGATGACTCAGGAAGTGGTTTCCACTCTCTTGCTTTAGAGCAGAGCTTAGTGCCCTCTCTTTACTTGGCTGCCAACTGCCAGAGGGCAGGGTTGGATGGGAGACTGGGAAGGAATCCTTCCCTGGGAGGGTGGGCAGGCCCTGGCACAGGTTGGGCAGAGAAGCTGTGGCTGCCCCATCCCTGGGAGTGTCCAAGGCCAGGTTGGACAGGGCTTGGAGCAACCTGGGCTGTAGAAGGTGTCCCTGCCCATGGCAAGGAGTGGAACAAGATGTGCTTTGAGATCCCTTCCAACCCAAAAAAACAACGTATCAGTCAATCTAATGGTCATGAGTGCTTGGAACCACCTAAGACTTTACTGCACTTCTACCAGAAGTCCTTCCAGCTTTGGCCACAGTCCAGCCTGAGCAATTTAGCTGTGCCCAACACCTCCAGCAGCTCCTGTTGCAGAAACATTCCCCTGCTCTGGATGGGTCACTGGACAGGCAGGCAGGTGTTGGGGGTGCTGTGACTGGGTCAGGGGCTGAGCAGGGGCTGTGCAAGCCCAGGCAGCCCCCAGAGCTCTGTGGGTCTCCTCACAGTGTCAATACTGAGGGTGTTTGCTGAAGCCACAGGACTCAGTTAATATTTGAACACGTGAGGAATTGCTTAAATCCCAGGAGTATTAAAAATCAGTGGAAAACCATGTCACAGGCTGTGTTATTCCACAGTTTCCCTGCTCTGCCTCCCATGCTCACGCTGGTGTTACTGCTTGCCAAGAGGCTATGGATTTTTTGAGTGAAAAGTAGTACATAAACATAACTTACTGTTGCTTACACCAACTTATTTACTGTGTTCCATTGTGAAACCACCATCTCCCATTTAGAATTTGATCCTGAAGCCAAGAACCGTTTGCTGGAACAGCAGGAACAGCAGGAATTGATGTCAGAGTTATGGTACATGGCAATGTCTTAGGCAATACTTTGTGCAGGGGAAATTCAGTGAGTTTTTAGCCAAACATCCTGTGAAAATGATGGTTTTGTGACGAAAGTGCTCACATCTGTGTGGCAATTTAGATTTACCACCAAAAAAACAATAATACAGAACATGTTATATCCCATTGGGATATATCATTGGGTTATATCATTGGGAAATAGGTGGTCAGACAGAGAGAAGAGACAGGGGTTATGTTCCCACTGAGGGATGGGCTCAGCTGTTTTCAGACTTCAGAGAAAACCAACCCAGGCAAAATGCTCTCTGAGTGGCTTCTTTATCTTCACTTTTCTCAAATTACACTTTTCTACCCCCAAAATAGAGAGAGATTTTACCATTCTCTCCAATTCTTCCTAGAATTCTAGCTCAGGAGGTGATCCTTCCCCTGTACTCTGCGTTGGTGAGGCCACACCTTGAGTGTTGTGTTCAGTTCTGGGCCCCTCAGTTGAGGAAAGAGATTGAGGGGCTGGAGCGGGGCCAGAGAAGAGCAACGAGGCTGGAGAAGGGACTGGAGCACAAGTGCTGTGGGGAGAGGCTGAGGGAGCTGGAGGTGTTCAGCCTGGAAAAGAGGAGGCTCAGAGGTGACCTCAGCACTGTCTGGAACTGCCTGAAGGGAAGTTCTGGCCAGCTGGGGGTTGGTCTCTTCTCCCAGGCACTCAGCAACAGGACAAGGGGGCACGATGGGCTCAAGCTCTGGCAGGGGAAATTTAACTTGGATATCAGAAAAAAATTCTTTACAGAGAAAGTGCTCAGGCATTGGAATGGGCTGCCCAGAGAGGGGGTGGATTCCCCATCCCTGGAGGTTTTGAAACTGAGATGTGGCACTGAGTGCCATGATCTGGTAAAGGGACTGGAGTTGGACCAAGGGTTGGACTCGATGATCTGGGAGGTCTTTTCCAACCCAATCAATTCTATGATTCTGTGATTCTATGATTTGGAATTTGGGAATTGTTCAGAGGGTAGCCACCATCTTAAGGGAAATTTAAGAGGAAAACTTCCCAGAAGAGTTATTTTAAAGCATTACAAACGATTTGCTACAATGGGATTCTGCCTGCAAATCTCCAATAGCAGCTGGGTAATGGCTGCACACTGTTAAAAAAACCAAACCCACATTCATCTTCAGCTGAGCTGGGTCGATGAGAACAATTTGTGAGAAAACAACTGAGGGGAGGGATTTTGATTCAGGTTGGAATGCAAGTTGTTGTCAGCACAGTGTCCTTTTTATTTTAGGGGGGTTTCTCTGCATATTTCTGGTGAATTTAGTGCTGGCAGCTGCTGAGCTCTGAGCTGCCTTCCAGAAAGGTGCAGCACTGCAGAGCAACAGCTTCATCTCTTTGCTGAAAAAGCCTTTTCAGTTCCACTGTACCAGAGAAACGAGGGGATGGTTTGTAATTCTGAATGTGAAATACACTCATTTCATTGTGAGGCAGCTGATGCGTGGGGAAAATTAGGAAAAGTGGGAGTTTTCCCCCAGGGAAATGCTGAAAATATCAGCTAAGGTTTGGAGTCACTGCTCATATTGGCTTTTTAACAAAAAAACACACTCCAACCCTGTGGAAGATAGAACAGTTGGGAAAACCTGGGGTATTTTCCCTTAATATTTAGTATAGCCCAGTGTATTGGGTGTAGACAGGAGGATCTGAGCTGGAATCCAAACCCAGGCTGTGCTCTAACCTGCTTTGTAAGTTTGGGAAATCACATCTGCTTTGCTTCCTGAAAAACTAGAGCTGACAGGGATTGCCAAGAGATTATTTACCCCATCCTTCCCCCTGACATAAGAACAATTCTCCCTGAACTCTTCAGAACAGATGTTTTACTAATTTCTTGTTAAATACAAATATCCAAAGGTGATTATTCCTTTTTTTTCCTAGGGAATTTGTTCTGATGCTCAGCTATCCATACCCCTAACCCAATGCCTAGTTTCTGTCACCATTTCCAAGCTGTGTAAACTCATTATTTCTCCTCCTAGTCCCACCACATGCAGAGAAGACCTAATTCCCTCCTGCTTTGCAGCAACCCTTTGCATATTTGAAGAGGGTGTAGTGTCCCCTCTCGGTGAAGTCTCCTCTTCTTCAGCCTAAATGCTTTGTAAAGCACTGGGGATGGGGAGCTGTGCTGATCCCAAAGGCTGTGTCCATGCTGTCATCCCAACTGCTCCTAACACCTTCCTCAAATCCAGACTCACCAACTGTCTGTGCTGTCGACACGCAGACACGGGTGAAGGCTGAGATGAGGAGGGAAAGGTCAAGCAGGTCTGGGTGTGGATCTAAGTTTCCTTCTCACAGTCTCTGCAGATTATTTATGAGAGGAACATGTGATAGCCCAGCCTGTCAGCAGATCCTCTGAGTGTGGCTCTCCCTGAGCACCATATGGATGCTTTCAGCCCGAGCTGCAGCCCTGCTATCAGATGCAAACCACACGGCACACAGAGCTCGGAATTGTCAGCCCTGGCACCAGGACTCACATGCACACCCCAAACCCAGCACTCCAGGGTTTCACCAGGGCTCCTCCTGCTGCCTTATAGAATCATAGAATGGATTGGGTTGGAAAAGACCTCTGAGATCATCAAGTCCAACCCTTGGTCCAACTCCAGTCCCTTTACCAGATCATGGCACTCAGTGCCACGGCCAAGCTCAGTTTCAAAACCTCCAGGGATGGGGAATCCACCCCCTCTCTGGGCAGCCCATTCCAATGCCTGAGCACTCTCTGTGGAAAGAATTTTTTTCTGCTCTCCAACTTCAATTTCCCCTGGCAGAGCTTGAGCCCATCGTGCCCCCTTGTCCTATTGCTGAGTGCCTGGGAGAAGAGACCAACCCCCACCTGGCCAGAACTTCCCTTCACTCCACAGAGACAATTCCAAAAGCGTGGTGGAATTTTCTCAGCCTGGAAAATGTCCTAGACATTTAAATATTAAATAATTCTGTTGAAATTTGGGATTGCCAGTTTAAGTTTCAGGTGTATCAGCCTTCTGCTGATGGTCCACATGTCTCACCTGCTGTCCCTGGGCAGTGATGTGATGGATGGAGCCTTCACACACCTCAGGGCTGTTTTTCCTTGTGAGTCACATCTTTAATGTCCTCATAATTATACACCACCAGAACTGTATGACCCTGAATCACAAAAGGAGGTGATGAACCCTCATTCCTGTGTGTGAGCGCAGCTTCACTCCAACTCCAGTGCATCATTCCACCCTAAAAATGCAAAACCACTGATGGTCTCTGAGCTGGTTAGAAAACTCTCCTTCTCCCCGTCCTCCTGAGGACACTGCTGGCTGCAGCTCCCTGTTCCTTGGGTTGTACTGCAGGATCTGCAGCCCTGTGGCTGCAAAATCATCCTTAAATTTGAAAATACAGTCCCAGGAATGTATGTGAGGGAAATAGAGAGAAGGAGAGACTCAGCAGAGAGGCTGCAGCCAACAGCTTGTCTCAGAAAGCTGCTGAGGAGGAAACAGTTGGGCACTTCTAATCACAGCGCAGAATCTGCGACTGAAATTGTGATTTAATCAGCTCCACACAAACCACACGAGGCTGGGTGGTGGCTTCCAGGAGAACTGGAACACCTGCTCCTAAAATTTTGTTCCCCCCAATGTGAATTTTACCATCTACTCATGTCCACATGAGGGTAAACTGATGGCAAATCATTAAACTTGTAACTCTGAGTGGAGAAAAGTGCTTAAGAGCTCGTGTTGGTGAGGGGGGACGTGGTGGGCCTCTCCAGGGTGACCTTGGCTGTGAGATCATGGAATCAGGGAATCATGGAATTAACCGGGTTGGAAAAGACCTCCAAGATCATCAAGTCCAACCTTTAATCCAACCATTGCACTTACTAGACCATGGCACCAAGTGCCACATCCGGTCTCAGCTTAAAAGCCTCCAGGGACAAGGAATCCACCACCTCCCTGGGGAGCCTGTTCCAATTCCTGATTACTCTCTCTGTAAAAAATGTCTTCCTAGTACTGGAATAACAGGTTGGAGGGCACCTCAAGGATCATCTGGTCCAACCTTTCTTGGCAAAAGCACAAGATGGCTGTGCTAGGCAAGATGGTTGGATCTTAAAAGTGACCAACACTGCAGAACCCACCACTTTCCTGGGAAAATTATTGCTTGTTGTTGCTGAGGGTGGGCACTGTCAGGGTGTTCTGAGGTGGCCATGGCTGTGTGTCACTGAGGGGGACAATGGCTGTGTGTCACTGAGGGGTGACATCAAAGGGCACTGAGGTGACCATGGCTGTGTGTCACTGAGGGGAGACATTGTGAGGCACTGAGGTGGCCATGGCTGTGTGTTACTGAGGGGTACACGGCCTGGCACTGAGGTGGCCATGGCTGTGTGTCACTGAGGGGGACATGTCCTGGTACTGAGATCGCCATGCTGTGTGTCACTGAGGGGGAACACGGCCTGGCACTGAGGGCACTGAGGCAGCCATGGCTGTGTGTTGCTGAGAAGGAACATGGCCATGGCTGCATATGTCTCTGAAATGAGACACTGTCAGCTCTGAGGTGGCCATGGCTGTGGGTCACTGAGTGGGGACATCAATGGGCACTGCGGTGGCCATGGCCGGGTGTCACTGAGGGGGTACATGGCTTGGCACTGAGGGCACTGAGAACACTGAGGGGGTACATGGCCTGGCACTGAGGGCACTGAGGGCACTGAGGGGGTACATGGCCTGGCACTGAGGGCACTGAGGTGGCCATGGCTGTGTGTCAATGAGGCGCCCATGGCTGTGTGTCACTGAGGGGGAACACAGCCTGGCACTGAGGGCACTGAGGTGGCCATGGCTGTATGTTGCTGAGAAGGAACATGGTCATGGCTGCATGTGTCACTGAAATGGGACATTGTCAGCTCTGAGGCAGCCATGGCTGCGTGTCACTGAGGGGTGACATTGCAGGGCACTGAGGGAGTACTGGGATGGCCATGGCCGTGTGTCACTGAGGGGGACATGGCCTGGCACTGAGGGGGGACATGGCCTGGCATTGAGGCGCCCATGGTCCTGTGTCACTGAGGGGGGACATGGCCGTGTGTCACTGAGGAGGACATGGCCGTGTGTCACTGAGGCGCCCATGCCGTGTGTCACTGAGGGGCACCTGGCAGGCCATGCCCCCGGGCCGTGCCGTCCCCGCCGCACTCGGGATGGCCACGGGCCGGCCGTGCCGAGCCGTGCCGGGGCGGGGCGGGGCGGGGCGGCCCGTCGGTGACGCGCGGGCTCAGCTGACCGGCGGAGGGGCCGCGGCCGCGGCGAGGGGCGGGCGCCGCACTCGGAGTGTGCGCTGCTGCTGCTCAGAGCCAGCGCCGGGCCGCCACCGCCGCCCGAGCCGCCGCCATGCCCTCCGAGAAGAGCTTCAAGCAGCGCCGCACCTTCGGTGAGTGCCCCGGGCGGGGAGGAGGAGGAGGCGGGGGCGGCCCGGCCGGGGGGGATCCACTGCTGACAGCGGGCCCGCTGCCGGCCCGGCCTGCTCGGGGCCGGGGTGGAACCGAACCGCGTCCCGGCCCCCGCGGCTTGTTTACCCCGGAGACACCCCGGGGGGTTTGCGGTGCTGCCGGGGCCGAGCGGGTGTGGGGTGGCAGCGGTGCCAGCGCTGGGCTTGGGGTGGGGAGAGCTCCTCACGCATCCATTATGGACTGCAAAACTCCCAGGAGCCTGGAAACATCCCTGGTGTGTGTGCCAGGAGCTGGGCCTGCCCTTCCCTCCGGTGTCTGCTCAGTGTCCGGCGGCCCCTGCGCCGGTGGCAGCGGAATTAAAGCCCGGCTGGCAGGAGGAGCTGGCGCGGGGACAGGAATTGTGTCCCCGCCGAGCTGCGAGGGGACCGGGGCGTGTTATTGAGCACTAGCAAGGCATCGAAAAGAGCTGTGTAATGATGGCTGGGAAAATGAGATTAGTGCCTTTGGAGAAGGAACAGCCTTGCTTAGAGCGGTGGCAGGGCTGGTGTGTGTGCTGGGATGGGCCCAGCGCTGCGTTACTCGTGTGTGTCAGTGGGGTGGGCTTGGAGGTAACAAGAACTGGCAGCGTAACCTATTTCTGTTTGAACTATGAAATCCCGTACGTGAGATGGAATTGGTGGAAGTAATTGATCCAGATTTTCCTTTCTTTCTGCCTTTGGGTTAAAGTCAAGCTGCTTAAGACAGCTTTGTGATGTGCCCACCCTTGCCTTTGCTGTTGTGTAAATGTAAGCCCATTCCCTGCATTGAGCAGGGGAGAATCTCGGTCTAACAAAGTCTGTGTTTATGCTGCCCCTTTTTTTGGAGCTTTCCAAAAACTGTTGTTGACCCCATCGCCTGTCAGCAGCCTCTGTGGCAGGTATTAAGTTCAGCTAGGATGGCAGCCAAGCAGTTGCCACTGCAACTAATGTCGTCAGAGAACAGTGTTTATCTGTGTCTGACTGAGGCCTGATTTTGAACACACCACATACAATAATCTCCATGATTTGTCCGGTTCATGTTCCTCCTCCTCCTGGAGTTCTGCTGAATAACATTGCCGGGAACAAACCTGTTCCAGCTGAGGAGTTAGTGCGACCTCTCTGTGCTTGCCAGGTTGATATTGCTCTGGCTTACTCCCCATATCTCTTGTGTTTCGGGTTAATCTTAAAAAGTATTTTAATGAGGTAGAAATGGCTGCCCTTGAAGTGTTCCTGCTGGGCTGTGGCAGCCTGGCTCAGGATGTAGGATGTGGGATGTGGGATGTGGGGCAGGATGGCTTTCAGGTGAAGGCTTTGCATGCTCCTTGCATTAGTTCTGCTTGATTCACCTCCACCTTCAACCCGTGATTCACGTGAGCTGCATTTCCTCGTGGGAAGGCACACGGATGGATTTCATGGACACAAACATGGGCTAATGGACACTGAGTGATGTTATTGCTGAGTGATGGCACGGGCAGTGTCCTGCCATTAGCATTCCAGCGGGGAGCTGGGCTAAGTGCTTCCCTACCCCAGCAGCACCTCTCCCCAGGCAGGTGTGTGTTAGAGAGCCCTGATGCAACACTAAATCATCTCTCTGAGCGCTGCTTGTAATGTGGAGATGGCCTGGAAAGCCCCGTCCTGCTGAAAACAACAGAAGGGGTTAAAACTGAGTTCACTGAATCTGAAAGTAGGCAGGGGAGACGCAGCAGCCTCTGAGAACAACTGGCCTGTTTACTCTGCCTCGTGTACTTTAGCCTGGTGCATGATATCTGTTCTATTAATATTTCTGTCTGAGGAGAGGTGAACTTTATCCTGAAAACTGGCACAGAGAGGGGCAAAATGTCCAGGTACCCCAGGACCTCCAGCAGCTCCTGCAACAGTGGGTGTGGCAGAGTCAAAATAAACCCTGGAATTCGGTAACACAAGAACACACAGCGAAAGCTGACGCTGCCAGGCCTCGGCCAGGGCTGGGACTCGGATAATTGTTGACCATTTCCTCTTCTGGGATCTCACAGAAATAGCACAGAGTATTTAGGTGTTAACTTGGGTGGTGTAATTTGAGGCCATAAATCGATGAGGTTAAATGTCTGCCTCAGTGGGCAGAAAGTGAGGGGGCTGAGGAGGAAACGACCTCCTTTGACACTTTCTAGGAGTGCCAGGCAGGTGCACACAACACTTGTCACCTTGGGTTAAAGAGCAGAGGATCAGCTGTCACAGGAGAGGCTGTACTCCTGACAGAGCTGTCCCATTTGGAAACTGCTTTGCCTGAATTTCCTCTTCTGCCTTTTATCAACACACTATCTCTCTCTACAGTGGTGAAGAAAAAAGGCAGTAACAGCATTAACTGGGTGTTTTAACTGATTTTTAAAAAATTTTTTTGCAGAGCAAAGAGTGGAAGATGTACGACTGATTCGAGATCAGCATCCAACTAAAATACCAGTAAGTCCAGTTCTCTTTATTACTCACTCCAGTTTCCAGTCTCATGTGCTGTTTAGCAGTGAGAAAAGGCTGTCCTGAGGAGAGCAATTGAAAATGTGGCCGTTCAGGGTGGCTGAACCTGAGTTTCAGTGAGCAGCAGTTGGTGTGGTGGAACAAGGTGCTCCCTGGGGCTGGGGGAAGAGGTTTCTGCTGTGTTACAGTTTTGTGTTCTAGAAAACCACACCACAGCTGAGCTCTGAGGTACTGAGTGCCCAGCTCTTCTCTCTCAGTGGTTTTCTTCTGCAGAGGCTCACCAGGAATACACAGGAATGTCAAGGCAGGTGTGGATTTGATCACCAATCCGTGCTGAGAAGGACAGAAATGCTTTTCTCTTGTGAGAAAGGGGACTGTGCTTGAGGTCTCCAGGAGTGCTGCTGGGCTATCAACCCCCCCAGCTCACCTTACAGAGCACATCAACCCTCACCTGACCACTCTTTAGCTGGATGTGTATTTTATTTATGACATTCTCATGCAAGGCAAAGGCATGGATAATGTTCTGTCATTGATGAGTTGTGCAGTAGAGAGAACTTAGTTGTACCCTCACCTTGGCTCTGTGGTGAGAGCTGGGGATCCCTGTGCGTGGAAATTCTGCTGTGAACCAACTGCTGCAAACACTCCACGGTCCCTGTGCAGGTTCCCTGACAGCAGAACTGCAGAAACAGAAACCGAAAGGGTTCCAGCCGTCCTTTGGCTCTGAACTCCTGCACCTCAGAGCTGCTGCTGCTGTTTTGCTGTGCTCTTGGGCAGGGAGACAAGCAGTACTTTACAGCAGAGGTTTTCTGACTTTTTTTGGAATGTTTCATTTTCCCAAAAGGCGCTTTCCTAACAAATCTGTTTCCTGACCAAAATTGCTTTTTCACTCACCTTTCACAGCCCACTTGGCTGAAGTCCCCAGCTCTGACCACAGACTGAAAGCTGTTAATTTATGGCAAAACTCTCCTTTTAACTCACCCATGGACAGAGTACAAGCAAAAATTCCCAGGTACCAAAGGAACTTGCTGGAGATGTGGTGGTGCCAACTCCCAGCTGGAGCCCTGCTGGGCCAGGCACTGCCTCGTTAGTGTCATTAGCAGTTCTGGGTGAGATAAGATGGCAATGTCACACCAGATAGTAAATCCCTCCTGTGCTGTCAACATCCTTCATCCTGCTGTTGGAAATATCTATTGGTTATGGTCTGACTTCTTAGAAATACTGTGGGTTTGTTTTCCAGAGAGAGCCAGCATTTGTTCAAACTGATGTCAAGCTCTTTCTCTGATAAACTGGCTCAGTGTCTCCTCACCTGTGCAGCTTTTTAATATCAACACAGCCAGACCCCGTGAGCATGGAAAGGATCCAAATGACTGGTGTCACGTTGCCCCTGTTGATTTAAAACCAACAAACCCCACGTGGCTGTGGAAACAGGAGCACACAAATCCTGAGATCATTTCTTAAAAGCAGGAACTGTGTTTGGTTGCTGAGCAGGGTGTTCATTAAATTGGGAAATTTGCAGGTTCCCAGGGAATTAAGTGGTTACCACACAACAATCCTGGCAGAATTGCTGGTTACTCAGCATGCTGTCATGAGGAAATTCTGTCCTTAATTTGGAGATTTGAGGGTTTAAACCCTTCAAAAATAGCTTTAGAGTAACTGTGGAAGGTGAACAGAACAGCAGAATCATCTGGAGGTGCAGTTCTTAGAGATGGCCTGAAACTGGCCAAATTCTAGTGCAAACAGCTTGAGCTGGCACCTTGCCCCTAGTCAGCCACTGCTTTGGAATAGAGGGAAGTGGGCTTGATCTTTCCTTGGATTTCCTTGGGTAATTCAGTGCTGGATTAAATGATTGCAGCAAAGGAACTGTTCTAAAGCTGCACTGAAGCTGTGGAGGGTGCTGTAAAATCCCTGTGTGTTCCCCCTCCATGCAGTGACTCCTGCAAACAGAACAGAGGAGCACATGAAGATAATTTAATTATCATAGAAATGTAAATTGTTGATGTTGGAAAAGACCTTTAAGATCATTGTTTCTTTTCAGATTCCAGATCCTGAATTTACAAATGAAGGGAAATGGAGCTTGGAGGGGGGAGATGAAGGCACCTGGCACTGTTCCTGCCTTTCACATCTGCTCCTTTCTTTTTGTCTTTCCTCTTAGGTGATCATTGAAAGGTACAAGGGAGAGAAGCAGCTTCCAGTTTTGGATAAGACCAAGTTCCTGGTGCCAGATCATGTCAACATGAGCGAGCTAATCAAAATTATCAGGTAGTATGCTGGGATTTCAGTGTGAGCTGCATCAACCTCAGATTGTGGTGCTCTGTTAATTCCCTACCTGGTGTGGCACTTGGGAGCACTAAATGGAAAATTCCCATACTTAGCACTAGGGAAAATCCAGGGGAAGGTGCTTTTCCTTTAGCTTTGCTGGAAAATCCCACTCTGAAAAGAGCTGAGCTGTTAGTGTGATTCCAAGAGAAATAACTGGTTCCCAGGGCTGTAGGAGGGAATCTGGGGCTGTGAATCCCTGTCTAACATGGGTTCTTCTGGCCCAGGGCTCCAGCACTTCCTGCTTGGCTATTTTGGAATGCCTTCTGAGTGTTCTGCCATGGAGTCCCCTCTGGAGTGGCTGCCTCTTCCTACCCACTGGGAAGGGGAGTTTGGGCTCGTGGCCAGGGCTGCTTAGGGATGGTGTTGGCATCCTTTGGGAAGGGAGGTTTCCCTCAGTGCCAGTGCTGAGACCTGGAAAACCCCGACTCAGGCCAGTCTGTCTGCCCTGGCTGTTTGCACAGAGTGGCTTGAGCTCAGCTTACAGGAAAGGCAAAGGGAAACAGCCTTGATGTGGAAGTTGTGTGGCCAAAATTGTGGTCAAAAGTTGTGCTAGAAGTGCATCTGTGCTGGCTCAGCAGGGCTGTTGGAGCAGAACGAGTTCTCCAGTGGTAACTGGGAAGTGAGCAGCAGACCAGTTTGCTTTGTGTTGGTCACGGTGTAGCAGAAGCTGGTTCGTGGAGGCCACAGGTGTGAAAACTGTCCACAAAAACTGTCACAAGCAAATCCCAGCTCCTCCACGAGTAACAAAGGGAAACAGGGTTTTGGAGGCAGGAGCCAGGTTGCTCAAGTCTTCCAGAATATCTCAGGAACGTGAAAGGCCCTGGGCAAAGAGTTTAACTCCAAGCTGAAGGATTTTTCTACCTTTTTTCTTTGGCTTTACTGTTAATAGATAACTTGGTACCAGCTAGACTTGGGCCTCAGCCAGCTCCAGTGGTGCACAGCAAAGCCTGTCCTTCCCAGCCCTTGGAGAGCTGCTGCCTTCCCCCAGCCTGCTGTCTCTGCAGCGATTAGAGCCTGGTTTTGGAAGGGTCCCTGTCCAGGGCTGTGGCTGGGAGCTAAATAAATCCTTGTTTCCAGCTGCTGCTGCCCCTCAGCAGCGAGTGGAAGCAGCAGGAAGCTCTTCTGGTCTGTTCTTTCCCCTTTCTTTGGCTGCAGCTCCACATACCCAAGTTCCTTTTGCTCACTTGGTTTATCAAGTTGGCAGGAGAGCTCCTCTCTGCAGAGTTGCTTTCCAGGAGGCAGCGTAGCAGAAATACCCATTTCCCCCCAGCTGGAATGATCAGTCTAAGGGAAACCCAGGAATTAGCTGCTCACTGTGTCGTTCCCTGACCTTCCCACGTGTTCCTCCTGGGAGGGAGGAGAAGGACCAAAGTGCTCCAAGGTTGAACTCAGGCTGTTACAGAGCTGGTAGCAGAGTGAGTTAATTTAAGTTTCCCAGGTTTTTGTAAGGAAGGTCTGTTTGTCCACCCTCCCTGTATCCCCACAGATCTCTGGGTTTCATCCCAGTGAGATGCTGTTGAGCTGCAAGCCAAAGGTCCTGCAGGATGTTTACTGGTTGTACTGGGATCACCTTGGCCACGGGTGCCTCTTCCTTGTCCCTCCAGTTTATTGTCCTTGCAGAGCATCACTTTTCCCACCAGTAAGGGCTGTCAGTGGATACACCTGACTGGATTTAGTGGATGGATTTAGTAGATCTTTGGGGTGGGCAGCAAACCCCTCCTGCAGGGGGAACATCAGTGAAAGGTGTGGAAAGCATTCCCTGATTCTGTGATTCCATGATACGATCTTGCTGCTCTGAGTGTCGGAGGACTGTCCTTTGCCATGGCGAGTGGAAATGCTCACTGTGCCACTCCTTCCCCCTCATCCCCCTTTCCCAGGAGGCGCCTGCAGCTGAACTCCAACCAGGCCTTCTTCCTGCTGGTGAACGGACACAGCATGGTGAGCGTCTCCACGCCCATCTCCGAGGTGTACGAGAGCGAGAAGGACGAGGACGGGTTCCTGTACATGGTCTACGCCTCGCAGGAGACCTTCGGAGCGCGACCTTCCGCCTAGGACACGCCCCGGGGCGGCTCCCAGCCTCGGATTCTGGTTGCCCCTTGGCCATCACCCCCACTCTTCCCCACACACCCCCCAGGGAAAGAACCGGATGTCACCTACGCTCTCAGTCCTTTAGCATAGTCTTGCTTTAGCAGGTGTCTCATCTCACCTTGCCTTGTTTGTGACAATTAAACAGTTCAGACGAGCCACCTCCAGCTTTGAAACCTGCTGTTAATAATATTCCACACAGGCACATTTCCATGTCCGGACCTGCCGAAAGGAGCCCAATTGTGCATGTGGCAATTGCAGAGAAAGGGACACTCGATTGACTTTTAACAAGCAAACAGGCACCAGGGAGGAGCTCAAGTGTTTCCTGTGAGCTTGCTGCAAAATCTCCCTATGATTCCTTAAATTTTTTTTTTTAATGGGAAGGTTTCTCATGAGAGCAAATGCATTTTAACGTTCCAAAAGGGGAGCTTTGTCTTCTGCAGCTCCATCAGACTCGTGCTGCAGGGAGTAAGGCAAGTGCTTGGGGTGAGCTGGGGGAGGACAACTCTTTTTGTCTCTGGTTTTTGGGCACTGCACACTTAGGGCGGTGCCCGTTTCTGGAATACTCATACCAAACACCACAGCTTTATTGTAGTCTTAGGAAGTGTCTAACTATAAAATACACACCTGGACAGGTAACTTTGAAATAAACTCCAGTCTGTTACGAATTTCCAATCCCTGTGTGTTCAGTGAACCACTGCTGTTCATCTGAGCTGGCTTCCAATGATCCATATGATCATCCCCCCCCCCCAGCCTGGAGGTTTGCCATTCCCTTGCCTGGGGGTCAGGGAGAAGCAGCTCAGGCCTGGGAGTCGCTGTTGAGAGCTGAACAAATGAATTTGGGCATCACTGGAGCCTCCTGGCACTCCTGGTGTTGCTGCTGCCCCGAGCAGGGAGCAAGCTGTGCAGAGGAGAGTTATCCCGTAGGACAAACCCATGTTTTCCTCTAGTCGTTGTCAAGTGAAGCGTAGCGGGACGAGATTCCCGGTGTATCCGGTGTGTGTGCACTAACTCCGCGTGGCACTGGGAGCTCACGTACTCTAACGGGGGAGAGAAGCAATACTACTGCGTCTGGCACTCACCAAGTGTACACGTCGTACCTACCACACGTTGTACCTACTCCACCTCTTTGCATGCATCTCCTCCCCAGGGCCTACTGCCCTTTTTTTATTGTCCTTTGTGTTTTTACTCCGACGTAAACTTTTCGATGCAGCTTGTTCTGTTTAGTTTTGTTCGTGTGAGAACTCGTTTAACTCATAACTGACCGTACTTGTAATTACGACGTGATCGACTGATATTCCTGTACAAATGTTGCTTTTTTAAAATTAATACAGTGCTGATATGGATGGATTACATCCCAACTTAATTATGGCTTGTGTGGTTATTCCTAGAAATGTAGAGACAGCAAAATAATGAATTAAAAATAATTCCCTGATTGCCAAAGCTGGAGAAGCCCCCACAGAGATGAGTTCCCTCTAAATGAAAACCAGTACCAAGGGATTCTGTTTAACTCTTTATTTTCCATACATTAAATTTACTCAGATAAAAACATTCTAAAAATGTACAATTTAACTTTTAACAAAGTATAATAAAACATAAAAATCCCAATACCAGAATACTTGACATTTACAATTCAAAATCAAATTAGCTGATATTAAATATTTACAAAACTATTTAAAATATTTATAAAGTTACATGCAGAATTTTGTAATACTAGAAGTGATCGAAGTAAAAGAAATGGCTCAAATGGAGCAGGAATTTCCTTCATTCCTAATGGAAAGTTATGTCCAAGAGAAGCTGTTAATCTGCACTTGAAAACACACGGGATTTGCTTTCTGCTTCAGTACCAACACGGTTCTCGTGTACGTCAGGAAAATTTCAGGGGGAAAACTGGGAATTCCAAGGGTTTATTACAAGAGCTGTGGGGCCTCAACCAGCCAAAGTGATTCCTACTCTCACTAAAGCTCCGGTACGTGGATTCTTGTCCAGATTGGCCCATACTCCTCCCATTTGATGGGTGCTCCAGCCCACTGCAGATCCAGCGCTCTGAGACCAGCTGGACTTTGGGAAGGAGTGTTGCTCTGCCAGTGCCACAGCCCAGCTTATCCCAAGGGATCCCAGGGCACCTCTGCCCGGACAGGGCCAGCGAGGAATCGGAATTCGGGGGGATGGCCAAGGCCTGGGGCTGGACAGGTATTTTTGGAAGGCTGATGCCTCATTTGCCAAGATTTAATGACTGTGGTATGAAAAGGTTTCCCAAAAAGCTGAGTGTGACAGAGCTGGTTCGAATAAAACCAGTTGTGATAAACTTAGAAACCTCAGTAACAGTTGAAACAGTTTTAAATTAAAGAAGGGTGGAACCCTCTGACTGACACCTCGGCTCCCTCCTCCCTCTCCGCTGCTGGGGTTGAGCCTGGCACATTCATCAGTGCTCCATTTGCAGGGTGAGGAGGAGTTTGCTGGAAATTCCATCCTATTTCGAGTCTTTCCATCAGCAAATGGAAAATGCAGCTGAAACTGCACCACACGCTCCCTCCCCCAGGAAAGGCTCCTTGCTGACTTCTCACCCCCCTGCAGGGAGATGGCTGGGGATTCCCTTCCCTTTCACACTGAACAATCATTCCTATTCCACAGTGAAATCCACTTGGAGAACTAATTCTTTTTATACTTGTAGGACAAAGATAGGACTAAATAACATTCATGGAAATCTCTGTCTTTCAGTGTACAAAAATAGGGTTTAAGAACTGGTTCCTTCAGGCAGGGCAGCCGGAACTACTATTCCAAACTGAGCTGCCTTGTTGTTTAGGGTAAAAAAGATGGATTTGTGCCTTTTAAGAACAGATTAAGGATTATTTTATGGAACTAAGGTGCTCTGTTCAGACTTACCAACTTTGGTTGTTCTGGGTACAAAGTGGAGGGTGTTCACTGGCAGGTCTGAAGCCACAGCTCGCTGGGATTTAGGGAAGGCTCTGAGGTTGCTGCTGGCTCACCAAACTTTTCCATCTGGCACTCGTGTTGCCTCCAGGTACTTTTGGATTTGAACTTAAGTCTAAAACCAGACCCAACCGTTCCAAAGCGTTACCCAAACGCACCCATGAGCCACTTGAAGAAACATCAGCCTTAACTTTACACAAAGGAAACAATCCCAAAGGAAGGAATGAAACAGTTTGCTGGAAACATCAGCCTTAACTCTACACAAAGGAAGCGATCCTAAAGAAAGTTCTGGAAAAAGGAATGAAACAGTTTGCTGGACAGAAGTTCAGTTCTACAGTCCTTTTGATATGATTCTGACTCTCTGATGACTCTCAGACACGACTGTGCCCAGTCTTGGGCAGTAAAACAAAACACAACTGGTACAGAAAGGACTTTTTTTTTTGCTGTTCTTTTTTTTTTTTTGCTGTTTCAAGAGGGTTTTTAACACTCACATGTGTATTGAAATACAGTTTCTTTAAATACAATTTTAAAATATTGTTTAAAAAAAGTGAAAAAAAATAATAATAATAACAAG
Source organism: Pithys albifrons albifrons (assembly GCF_047495875.1). Taxonomy (NCBI): domain Eukaryota; kingdom Metazoa; phylum Chordata; class Aves; order Passeriformes; family Thamnophilidae; genus Pithys; species Pithys albifrons. Next base: position 19,975,021 of record NC_092469.1, read on the forward strand.
GTTAAGTTTGGCTTTCAGCACATGTTCCAGGCCACTGGAGAGACCCTCAAAGCTGCAAATCGTAAACATGGAACTGCACATTTCCTCAGGTGTGATGCAGTGGGACACACTGTTCCTACCATTGTCTCGAGCTCATTAAGGCAAAGTAAATTGCATTGTCAGTTTTCATCCCTTTAGTGTTGTAGGTCTGAAGGTTGTTCATGGGAACACGGGGAACGTCCTCGAACGCAGGCAGAGCCAAGAGGGAGTGTGAGCCGGGCTGGGAATACACAAACCAGGGGGTTCTCATTGCATAGCAATAAAAGTTAACTTTTTTTCCTGTTTAAAACAACCATTCTGCAAATTTAGACTTTGGGTTCCCCAAAGCTGTGAGCTGCAGGTCCCTCTCTGGGCCAAGTGTGGACTGTGCCCACCCCACGTTCCCGATGCTCAGGATCCCTTCCTGGCGAGGCTGAGATGCCTCTGGAGAGGGAGAGAGCGGGACCCAGGGATGGCCCAGAACGTTCCTTTCCTATGAGCACGGCCCAGGGAGGTCTGAGCTCTGCCCCCTCACACGGCCCTGTCTCTGCTCTGCTCCAAACCCTCCTGCTCCAAGAGGACTTCCCGAGTGAGCGTCGCTCGCCACTACAGATCCTACGGATTCATCCTGCTGTGGTTAAACCGCTGTAAGGAATACAAGTGTAAACAAGGCTTCAGACTTTCAAGGTGTCTCCCAAATTACAGGATGCAAATATCTCTGTCAGACATTTTTAAAGAGAAGGCCTCACCCATTTAATGCTGTCAAATTCCCGGCGGGAGCCATGAGGATTAGGATCTTCTTTCAACCAGACAGGACCAAAGTGTTTCAAATTAGCAGTTCGAGATGGGTTTGGCTTCCTCTCGAGTCTTAATTTAGATTTGTCACCCACAAATGATGGACTAAGTAGTTTAACACCAAAGCTACTCATCTACAACCTACTGCAACGAAGGAGGCCGACAAGAAATCCTTCCAAGTCTTGATAATAATGAAAGTTTTACTACCTTTTACATGTTTGACTCCCACCACTCCTGAATCCTGGGATAGGAGTCAAAGGGTATTTTTATATAAAGTAAAGCAAAAGCTTATAAACTCTGCTGCCAGAGTTCTTGGTTTGTTTGTTTGTTTGTTTAGGATGGTTTAAAATTCATTTACAAAAGCAGAATAATAAGGTTTCTGTGAAAGAGACCTATGTACAGTAACAGGACGTAAAGGTTTTGTGGATTACAGGAAAATATCCTTGAAGCCTTTATGACTCTGGAGTCTCTGGGACTTGGACCCTTGGAAACTAAGTTTATTCCAGTGCTGGGAGCCCAGCACTAGATGGTAATAGGTGAGACAATGAAGCACAAGTTTGTTTCCAGAAGGAACCGAAACTGCCGTGTGTGTTCTTTTGGAAGGGAAAGGAGAGACTTTTTAGGATTTTTTTTGTGGAGTTAAGTCCCATAAGCCTGCTGGTGCCAATTTGTAAAGGTTGGAACTTCTTTGCCTCTTGCACTGGTCTCAGAGTGACACTGTCTGCTAAAAGTGCAGAAAGCTTGAAGAGTTTTACATTCTTCTGTAGTGCAATCCTTAAAAATCCCAGAGATTAGTGCCTGATCACTTTTGAAAAAAAGTAGACATTTTACCTAGCCCGGGGTGCCAAAGTCCTTCTGGCCACTCCTACCTTCCCAACGCACGGAGCTGCCCTGGACAAGGTTCACCACACAAAGTCCACATATGGCAACATTCTCCAGCTAAAAACTGTACATCAGGTGTTGTACTTGCAACAGAAATGCAGCTGGACAGCTCCACCATCCACCCATCCATCCATCCATCCACCCGTCCATCCGTCCGAGGACACGTAGTCAGGAGTTCCAACAAGATCCAAGCTCGGATTTGGCAATCAAAACTGGGTTGGATGCACCCCTAAGCTAGATTTTCTACCTAGTCTAATAAAGTAAAGCACCTTTGGATTAAAAAATACATTAAGCTTAACAGCAACTGGACGTCTCAGTTTTGCAGTTTGATCTCCATGGCTTGCGGCATCTTCGTGCCAGGTGGGAAAACATCAGTCTGTGGAGTCCAGACTTTCGGAGGGAGGAGCATATTTCAGCCTGAACGTACCTGGGGAGAGGAACAGAGGAATCAAACATCATCCTGCTCACATCTGTTACCTCTCAGAACTTCCCAAACCTGCTGCTTATTAAACATGGAAAATCTGATACTGGGGCAGAACATGGTTTGGATTGGAGTTCTAAGGCTGGCAACAATTCCTTTCATGGAATCACAGAATGGTTTGGGTTGGAGGGAACCTTAAAACTCATCCACCTCCATGGGCAGGGACACCTTCCACCAGCCCAGGTGGCTTCAAGCCCCGTCCAACCTGGCCTTGGACACTTCCAGGGATGGGGCAGCCACAGCTTCTCTGCCCAACCTGTGCCAGGGCCTGCCCACCCTCACAGGGAAGGATTCCTTCCCAATATCCCATCTGACCCTGCCCTCTGGCAGTGGGAAGCCATTCCCCTTGTCCTGTCACCCCACGCCCTTGTGAAAAGTCTGTGAGAGTTGAAATGGAAATTTAATTAATAAATAAAATCCATCTTAAAAAGACATCAGAGCCTGCTGTTCTTCTGGAGTTGTCCCAGACAGCAGCTCTGCTTCCCCCTGGCCACCATCAAAACATTCACCACAGGAATTCCACTCATTAATTACCTTCCAGTGCTGCTGTAAATTGCTGCCCCAACACCTGACACTTGGTAATTTATACTGTTCAAATGCTCCAGACAATCTAAAAATGAATCCAGGCAAAGGCTACAGACAAGACATGATGTCAAATGGAATCTCTGTGCTATTCACTCCACTCAAAGTTCATATTTCATTTTTTAAGCCTACACCACTTGCAAATTATCTCAACACGGTATGACAAAGTTAAAAGGAAAAAGGGGACTACAAAGTGCTCTTGGTAAAGCAGCATTTCTGTTTTAGTTGTTTCCCATCCAGAATTAAGGATTCATCTCCTGGAGAAGATGTGCTGTAACTGAAGCAAAATGCCCTATAAAATAATTATAGCAGCAAACAGGGCTATCTGAACAGTAATTGTTCGGGTAGGTTATTGTCTTGGGGAGGAAGGGAAAAAGAACAGAGATTCCAGTTTGTAGAATTCCAGGGGAACTTGCAGTCATAACCAAAGCTGACCTGGATCACAGCAGCAACAATTCTGCAACCTGCCCACAGCAGCTCCCTCCCCCCTTCCCTCCCTGGACCTTCTTCCCTTCCCCAAAATGGGTGGAATCTCCACAGGGCACCCATGGCTGTAACAAGGATCCTCCTGATGGGTCTGCCTGAAACTCAGCCCCAACTTTAGCAAATGCAGCTCAGACCACCAGCTTTCAAAACACTTTTTTTCACACCAGTCAACAATTCCAAGCCCCCATCAGACCCCTCTCTCCCGGGGCACAGCAGGCACAGCCTCCCCACTGTGTGTGCCCTGCCCTCACCTTGTCTGTTGAAATCCATGGGCGGCTGTTTGCAGTCCTGAGCTCTGTGCCCGCTGGCCCCGCAGTTGTAACAGGAGAGGTTCCCGTTCTTTTTGTGGCTCGAGCCGTTGCCGTTGCCCATCATCCCCTGTGCCTGGTACACCCCGGCCGTGCCCGCCATGAAGTTCTGCATGGGGGGCACGGCGAAGGTGGACTGTCCGGCCATGACCGAGTCGGGTGCCAGGCCGCTGTTGTAGGCCGTGTGCACCACAGGGAACGTGGTGCTGCTGTTGTACTGCTGCGTGTTGATGTAGCCGTTGCTACACAGAGGGTTGAAGGGCAGGAAGGGGAAAGTAAACATGGAAGGTCCTGAAAAGGGGTGCTGGAAGTAGTTGGCGTAGCTGACGGTCATGCCGCTGGAGCCGCAGTTGCCGCTGCAGCCGCAGGAGGTGCACACCATGCAGCCGGGCGGCTGCGGCGGCGGCTGCTGGTGGTGGTGGTGGTGGTGGGTCTGCGTGGGCACGGGCACGCTGCCCGCCGACCCGCTGCTGCTGCTGCTGCTGCTGCTGCTGCTGCTGCTGCTGCTGCTGTAGAAGTTGTTGTCGGCGACGGAGGAGAGTGTGGGGCTGGAGCTGGGCGCGGGGCAGCTGGGCAGGTTGGCCATGGTGGCGAAGGACGGGGACGGGTGGCTGCTGGAGGAGGCGGCGTTGCTGTTGGCGCAGAAGCTGCCCTGCATGGGCGCCACGGGCACGCTGCTCATGGCAGAAAAGGCAACTTTGGTGTTGGCTGTGTACAGAGCAGTCCGGGGGTTGATTATTGCAGGGGACACCGTGATTTGCATATTGCTGGAGCAGGAAGTCTGTCCGGCCATGGCAGAGTCGGTAGGAAGAGACGAAGACACCAGGAGTTTGATGGGTGGACGAGCCACGTGGAAGACCGTGCTGGACGTCACTGTGGCAGCAGTGCTCGTTTCCACTATGAGTCCTGGCTGCTGAGCTGGTTTGATCACTCTGTCCAGACTGGAAGCGTGGACGACTTTGGTTCGAGGCCCAAAGCTCATGGTGGACGTGGGTGAGCTGCTCTCAGTGGCCCCCGACAGCACCTGCAAGGGCTGGTGGGGAGAAGACGAGGACATGACATCCACCACTGCATTCCCAAAGCTCTTTTCCATCTTTATGCTGCCCCTCGATCCAGGAGAAACTTTATTCCTTTCTTCCAGAGACAAAAGCGAGTGCACAGACGACGAGAGCAGCTTCATGTCTGCGCTGCCACGGTCAGCCTTGTGCACGGAGCTGAGCATCCGGATGGGTGGGATGTGCGTGGGGGCCGCTGACATCATCTGCATGGGCAGGGCGTGGTGGCCCGACGGGCTGGAGCCGGCGTCGTTCTGCACAGGCAGCACCTGCGCCGTGGGGCGGGCAGAGCTCGAGCCGAAATGGTTCAGCAGCATCACCGGCTTCTCCTTCTCGGAGCCGTCCAGGTGGATGTCCAGCCCTGGGGACACAAGAGCAGTGAGAGCAGCCCTGGGCAGGGCACGGGCACCGCGCTAGGGGGCTCTGCTTACGTCTGTCGTTCTCCTCGGCGCTGTCCGAGCTCTCCTCCCGCGCCTGGATCCCCATGGGGCTGGAAGAGGAGCTGGAGTACTCGGAGGAGCTGCCCTCCCGGGGCAGGGCATGGGCAGGCTGGTCCACATCCACTCGCAGCTCTGTGGGAAAGGCAGGGGGACACAAGGGGTAACACCCACCTGGCAGCACCTCGGGACAGCAACACACAGCGACACTCGGCATTTACAGGGACACACAGGGGGCTGAACAGTCTGAGCACAGCACTGGCCATTCCCACGGGAGCCATGCACAGGGAACTGCCTTTTCTGGCCCTCCATATTCACCAAAATCAGACTTTGTGCCATGCACTTTTCTGGCCCTCCATATTCACCAAAATCAGACTTTGTGCCATGCACTTTTCTGGCCCTCCATATTCACCAAAATCAGACTTTGTGCCATGCACTTTTCTGGCCCTCCATATTCACCAAAATCGGACTTTGTGCTTGCTCCCTTTTTCCCTTTTGGTGACAAGGCAGTACAAGCAGGAGGTTGCCCTCGTGCAGGGACAGTGTGCTCTGCTCTCACCTGCGGCGTGGTTGCCCCGGATGCTCTGGATGGGCCCCACGTGGGACGTGGGGGGCACCCTTGCCACCCCACTGCTGCTCACTGAGGAAGGGGTTGGGGCTTTGAGGCACCGTTTCTCTGATTTCTCTCTGTAGGGAGAAGGAGAAAAAGATGAAGGAACAGAAACTGGCCAAAGCACAACCACAGATAAATCCATTTCTGAATGAAAGCGAAGCACACAAAGCCCAGTGAACAATCCCCACTGAATGTTATGCTCATTTCAAATGGAAACATTTGGAAATCACATCAGTCCTGACTGTAACTGCCAGCACTGAGGTTTGGACTATCTGCCATCTGATTACAACACTAATGCTCTTATTTGTACAGGGCAAAACATCACCAAATGGTGACTAAGTGCTAAAATTCTATTACATATTACCTCAGCACTGTGCACACCAAACCCAAGGAGAAGCCAAACACAGTCCCATGTTTTCATTTTCCAAACACACTCTAGAAAAACTAAGACTGTTGAGAAATGCTGTCACAGAGCTCTGATAAACAAGCCTGGCTTTGGATTGTTAATTGCTTTTTAAGTAACTGTGGTAGCTTCAGAATAAGCAGCTCCCTCTAAGTGGAGATGTGAAAACCAGGACAATCTGTTGCATCAGTTTCCCAAAGGGCTGTCACAGCTGCCTGGGGTCACAGTGGGACACTGAGGCAGCTCCCAAAGGAGTTGTGCTTCATCCACATGGACTGAGAGCCAAAAGTTTGTCAGTTCCTACCAGGAAAAAGTCCTGCAGGGCACCCTGACTTTGGCTGTGCATCCCCTGGGGTTGCAAATCCCACGGTTTCCATCAGCCCATGGTGGGCTTTGCAGTATTTATGATACAAGTTTAAAAAACTAACCAACAATATGTATCTTTCCTAGATAATTTAAATAATTGGTTATTCTTATCACAACCAGCAGTAAAATGGGAAGGACTCAATATTATCTGGTAAGTTCCCTTTTCAAGAGCTTTTCAAAGCAAATACAGAGGAAGGGAGATAAGAACCATCCACACCTGCATTTGGGGATCCTGATGGGTTTGTGGTCTGTAAACAGTAGAACTTCCACTCAGTATTTTAGGACCTTAAAAAGCTCCCTCAGCCCTCACTTACTTCTCCAGCTCCAGCTGGGTCTTGAGCTTCTTCTTTGCTCCCATGGTGAGGGACTCAAACTTATTCAGATCTTCCTCAGTAAGACTCAGAAACTTGGGAAGAAAAAGGAAGTGCTTGGTTTTACAGCCTGAAATATTCTTTTTCACATTTTCGATGAAAAGTAATTCCAAAAAAGCACCTTTAAAGCCATTTTAAAACACAGCTAATTCAAAGAAACCCTCTACTCCAGTTTTCAATTACTGAATCAGTGTAAAATGAAAGTGTGGGGGCCTGGCATGAAAGAAGGAACATCTGTAGATTAAACTTAATTAGCTGGGTGCTCCTATTAACCACTCACAATAAAGGCAAAGTAACTCCTGCATGTATTAAAATAGAATGAAATTAAAATAGAGCTTTGTGCTATCAGGGAGTTTAAGGATCTGTTTCTCTTCAAAAACCACTCCAGTTTTCCCAGTTGTGTCATTTACCACAAAGTACAGTTGTCTCATCAGTCTAACCAGAAGATTTACTCAAATACATTTTATAATTTATAATACTCCTATAAATTTTAATTTATAGAACTCCAGTAAATCTTATAATAAATTTTATAAATTTTATAATTTTATGTTTCTAGAATAAGAAAATACAGACATTTAAATAATAATAATAATAATAATAATAATAATAATAATAATAATAATGTAAATTTTAATTTATAGAACTCCAGTAAATCTTATAATAAATTTTATAAATTTTATAATTTTATGTTTCTAGAATAAGAAAATACAGACATTTAAATAATAATAATAATAATAATAATAATAATAATAATAATAATAATAATGATAATTTCTATTATAATGTAATTAAAATTAAGTACTAGCAAGGTATGGGTAGCAGTAATTACTTTTTAAAAAATACTAGACTGCAGTTCTGCTACTTTATTAAAGAAAAAAAAACCCTATGTATTTCTCTTCATATAATGAAGAAAAACAAATCAGAAGACTCTGGTAAGGGATTAGAGTTAAATCCACAAAATACCCCAGAACCAGCACAAAGCCCTCCCTGGCTCAAGCCAAGCCCTCATTCCACTGGAGGGCGTTCGAGGCCAAAAAACAGGACAAGGAATTTCCCCAGTGGAGCTGATGAAATTCTGTAAAACCTGAAACCTGCACACACAGCTGTTCTCAGGACTCTTACAATGCTAATACATTAGAGATGGTTTTTCCACAGGAGCTTCTGCAGGAAACAAAACCCACTCACTCACTCACTCAAATTCAGCCCAGAAGTCTCTAAGAATCTATTTATTATAATTAAGGATAACCAAATATTTGGGGAGAAAAATCAACCAAGAAGTAGAAATAATAATAATAAAAAAGCAATTAATTTAAGTATCTACTGGGCAACAAAGAATGACCAAGGAGCCCCAGCAGAGCTCTAAAGGCAGGATCCAAGCTGGATCTCCAAGCACTCAGTGAGGAATCCTGGAACAGGCAGCAGCTGTCGGACAACCCCGACCCGGACAAACACAATGAAGACAGAAAGGTTTTCATCAAAAAGCCTTCCCAGCACGTGCCAAAAACTTGTGTGGTTCTGTGTTCAGATGTTTCCAGCCTAGAGAATGTTGGGATAAGTTAAAAGCTGGCTGCCTTTTCCCCATGAGCCAACAGTGTGCCCAGGTGGCCAAGAAGGCCAATGGGATCCTGGCCTGGATCCAAACTAGCGTGGCCAGCAGGCCCAGGGCAGTGACCCTTCCCCTGGACTCTGCCTTGGGGAGGCCACACCTTGAGTGTTGTGTTCAGTTCTGGGCCCCTCAGTTGAGGAAAGAGATTGAGGGGCTGGAGCGGGGCCAGAGAAGAGCAACGAGGCTGGAGAAGGGACTGGATGTGGCTCTGAGTGTCCTCTGAAACACCTCCAGGGACAGAATCCACCAGGTCTTGATTCAACCCTACTGCACGGAGTGCCCTGGGCTTGTGATCACAGTGGGATTGGATCAAAGGTTGGACTTGATGATCTCAGAGGTCTCTTCCAACCCAACTGAGAAGGGCAACGAGGCTGGAGAAGGGACTGGAGCACAAGTGCTGTGGGGAGAGGCTGAGGGAGCTGGGGGTGTTCAGCCTGGAGAAGAGGAGGCTCAGAGGTGACCTCAGCACTGTCTGGAACTGCCTGAAGGGAAGTTCTGGCCAGCTGGGGGTTGGTCTCTTCTCCCAGGCACTCAGCAATAGGACAAGGGGGCATGATGGGCTCAAGCTCTGCCAGGGGAAATTGAAGTTGGAGAGCAGAAAAAAATTCTTTGCAGAGAGAGTGCTCAGGGATTGGAATGGGCTGCCCAGAGAGGGGGTGGATTCCCCATCCCTGGAGGTTTTTAACCTGAGCTTGGCCGTGGCACTGAGTGCCATGATCTGGTAAAGGGACTGGAGTTGGCCCAAGGGTTGGACTTGATGATCTGGGAGGTCTTTTCCAACCCAATCCATTCTATGATTCCCTGCCCTACCTTCTCCATGGTGAGCTGCTTGAAGACAGGGTAATACTTGTGCAAGCGCAGCTTCCTGAGCCAGTCCAGGATCCCGTTTTGCTCCTGTGTCTGGGGGGTCTGTGGGCTGGAAGACATCAGCATGGCTGAGGAGGGGGGGTCCATCTGGGAGCGATATGCCAGGGCTGTGCCGGCGCCCCCGGAGTGGGCGCAGTGGGGCAGAGCGACGGGGGCGGTGCCCGAGTGCTGCACGTGGGTCTGCGAGGCCTGAATTCCAGCCACGCCACAGATGGGTCTGCAAAAGGGAACAGAGCAGGATGTGGCACCTGGGAGCGTGTGGGTCACCCCAAATGCAGCTGCTGCAGCCACGGAATTGGGAGTTTGGATGAAAAATTTTCAGCATCATCTTTTTCCTCAAAGAACTAAACTTCAAACCTGAGAACGTCTGAACCCAAGGGTGGCACTGCCAAGGACTGGCTGCTTGTCCACACCAACAAAACTTCCAGGTTTTCCTGGCCAGTTGGGGAGCCTGGTAGGACACCCTGAGATGAGCTCAGTTGGTTAGAACTTGGTTGTAATAATGCCAAGGTCATGGGTTCAATCCCCTGTGTGGGCCATTGACTTAAGAGTTGGACTCAATGACCCTTGTGGGTCCTTCCAACTCAGAATAGTCTGGGATTCTGTGATTCTGGGTGTGAGATCTGCACCAACCCTGCTCCATGGCATGCTAAAAACAGGGCAGTGCTGGCAGAGCAAAGCTGATCTTCAGCTTAAGCTGAGTTTTTCCCCTCTGTAATCACAGAAGTTTTCTATTCTGCCACCTCTGATTTAACAAATGGTGCAGTTCAGCTTTGTGTTATTAAGAAACCTAAATATAATCCTGTGGAAATTTTTAATTTTTCCATGTGGGAGGGACAAAAGAAGCCAAAATATTGGCCCCTTGGAGGGGTCTGGATTAAAATATTTGGGTTTTTTTGTTGGAGAAAATGAAAATTGCCTCTTAAGAGAATGAGCTGTAAACAAGATAAATATTTCACCTTCCAGATGTTCCCAGCGTCGTTCCTACTTTATACAGGGAGGGGTTGCCAGGACCTACAAACAAGGTATAGAATTACAAATGGCATCAGTTTATGAAATGCACAGCAGTACAAAGAACTCACTTTCTCATTTTGAAACTTTATTTAAACTCACTTGAGCTCTGAAGTTGCTGGGAGGGAGATGAAGTGCTGAAGAACTTCCTGACGTGGTCGTTTTTCACCACATGGGACGGGAACGGTGCCAAGTACCTGTGTGGGCATCAAAAGCAAAGAAACTGCCTGTTCTGTTGGCTCTGACTGGCAGCTGCCTCACAGATCCATCAGGATTGAACACTGGATGGGACACTTTGAAACTGGATTTGAAATTCAGAAGCTAAAAAACTTCTGAATCCAAGTGGTCTAGAAACTTATGGATACTCCTGTGCTCAATCCCAAACTCTGTTATCCTTGGGCTGCTTTCACTCTGTTTAGTGTTTCAGCTTTGTTTAGGAACCTTGAACACTTTCAAGGCAGAAAATGTTCAAATATAAACTTGAAAATTTCCTTTCAAATTCACCAAGAATATAAAATATAAATGGATTTGTTATTGGATTTTCTGCTCTTGGAGATAAACAGCAGATGTAGAGTCTGGCAATGTAGGGAAAAACTTATGTCATGTTTTCCCTGAGATTGCTGTGCCTCTTAGGAGGGAAAAGAGGCCTTAAAGCAGCATCTCAGTGCCTAAAGGGGCTCCAGGAGAGCTGGAGAGGGACTTGAGACAGGGGATGGAGGGACAGCACCCAGGGAATGGCTTCCCACTGCCAGGGAGTGGGTTAGATGGGATATTGGGAAGGAATTGTTTGCTGGGAGGGTGGGCAGGCCCTGGCACAGGTCGGGCAGAGAAACTGTGGCTGCCCCATCCCTGGAAGTGTCCAAGGCCAGGTTGGATGGAACTTGGAGCAACCTGGGACAGTGGGAGGTGTCCCTGCCCATGGCAGGGGTGGGACTGGATGGGCTTTAAGGTCTCTTCCAACCCAAACCATTCCACAATTCTATGAAAAATGCCAATCTCAAAAACTTTGCAACTGCACCCCCACAGGTGCCTCCCAGCCTGACTAATCCCAGCTCCCTTGTGAATATTCCAAACCAGCAGCTCCTCAGAGCAGCCTCTCTCCCTGCTCCAGGGCTGTGGGAGTGCAGGAGGCTGCTCCATTAACCCAGATTTGTAGAGGTTGTTGCTGCCTCAACAGCAGCCACACACATTCCCTCTCCCTCTCCCAAATTCCCCTCTGATCCTCAGAGCACAGCAAGGACTGCTGCAAATGGGAACACTCTTTGCCATGAAAAATAATCCAGGCAGGCACCTGCTGGCTGCTGACTGTGGAAAACCAATAAACTGTGGCCTGCCTTTGCTTAGGGAAAAGTGGTGAGAAGAAAAGCCCTAATGAAGCTAATGAATATTTTAAAATGTCACTTAGTATTATAATAATATTAATATTACAATAATCTCATTTTGCACAGGTACATGCAGGAGCAGCTGAAAATAATTTCAGTGCCTCCAAATTTCCTAGGAAAATAATTTTGGTATTTAGAAAGAGAAGTGATGTGATCTGCCACAGAAAATGGTATTTGAAATATTGTTTTGTATTAGATAATGGCCAGGTGGTTTGTGATAATTTGAGGAAATACAAGCCAAGGCTTCCAAAATTTCATGACAGGAATATATAAATATCTACCTACCTTTTTAAAATTAATGTAAAATAAACACCATGACAACCTAAACCAACTGAGACAATAAAAAGCTCAGTGAAAGGGTAGGGGGGAAAATCCCCACAATCCCCTCAATACAGATGGATGAATATTCATGCTACTATTTTTCCATAGTTTTGTGGGGCTTTTTTAAGCAATTCTGGTCATTTTTGAGTCCAAACTAAACTTTTTGCAAAGCCAATGATCCTCTATTTGCTTTTAACATGGAATGAGGAAATAGCAGTTCTCCAAGAAGTTTAATCCAGAATATTATTACCATCTGTACTTCTGTAGAAAGAATTCCTGAAAAATTGTTGTGTGCTGGAATTAGTGGAACATCAAGAAATAAGGCTCTAATTTCTTGAAAGCAATTTAAAATATGAAGATGATATTTCTGTTTCCTGTTTTTTTTTGGTGAAAGAAGCCAAGATACAAAGCCCAGAACCCCCAAAATCCCAACATACCTCAGGTCTGACTCCAGGTCCATGTGGTTCCGTTCCAGGTAAAAGGAATCTGGACCAGCTAAGCAAGGAATGAATTTCTCCAAGTTTTCTTCTGGATACAGCTGAGACAGCTGAAGATGAAGGATATTACAAAGAATAAGTGAAAACAAGACTTGTTATTTCCATGAGATTCAAATATTTTATGAAATTCAATCTGTATTATCTCGGTATGAAAAATGTCATTGAAGAAAATCCCATACAGGGATAAAACATCTATTTTCAAAGTATTTTCCAGATTGTCTTTACCTTTGAAATAAATTCAGTCACTTCAGCAGAAGATTTGGTTACCAATGTCACTGAAGAATCAGACCACAGGACCTTGGGGAGCAAGAAGGATTTGGGTTATTAATTGATCAAAGTTTGGCCCCCAAACATCAATAATTGGTATAAAACATCCCCCACAGACTCAAAGGAAGTTTTGAAGGTGTGATATCAAGAAGGAACTTTTATCAGCCCTCCCTCAGTGCCCCATTCTTGCTGTTGTTACACTCCACAACTGCTGTGGATGCTCAGAAAAGCACCTCATGGTTTACTCAGCCCTCACACACTGCAGACAGTCAGTGTTAAGCAACAGACCACTAAGTAATGGAATTTTTTCTCCTCATTATTGTTAAAGAAAACAGCTGGTTTGTAGAATCTGCTGTGCAACAGGAATGACTCTGCCTCTTCCTAATTAATCACCTCCATATGCCAGGGGGAGCTGGAAACAGCAGCAAATCCCTGCAAAAAAGGGCAAAACCTTAGAAATGAACCTGCAGTTCCTGCTCCAGACTCCATCTTGTCCAGGCCCTAAAAAAAGGGAATATTCAGTATCTCTTCCCATACACACAAGTCATCCTTAGATAAGGGGCATTTATGGCTTGGGAGATGGAGATTGAGCCAAAAATCAGCATTTCTTGGCATGAAGAACATCAGTGTGAGACAGGCCAGGGATAAATCCCTTCAGACTCAAAGTATCCATTGGAAGCATCTGGATCCTCAGCAGTTCCACAGGGGAAGGAGTTCCAGGATCACAGACCATCCTCTCACATGACATGAGTTTCAATGACAACTGAAAACATACACAAAGTTTTTCCAGCCATCAGAAAAGCTGCCAAAACGACTGGTGAGAGGAGAGTATTTCAAAATATATTACATAAGGGAGGAATTTCCTCTCAGCAGAGCTGAGACACCAAAAAAAGAGGAGAAAAAAGAAAAGAAGAAAGAAAATTTTAGCTCTGTCTGATTTTACAAAGTTTGTGGGCTGTTTGTTTTCCTAAAGCTTGTGATAAATGAACATTTTTTAAAAATATGGAGAAATTTCTCCCTTTTTTTCCCTAGTTTTGTAATAACCCAACATTTCTTATGCTTTGCTAATTTGAATTTTTAATGCTTATAGAACAATAATGTGAACTGTAAATGCAGAGAACTGATTTACATAGAACTGAAAACACTAAACTGCTCTATCCATTGAGCTCATATTCCCAAGAACAAAACATTTAATAGTTGGGGTTTTAACCCAGCAAGCTGTAATTTCTTAGCTCAGCTGAGCCCTGGGCTGTTCTCTCAGTGACCAGCTGTGGAGTGAGACACTGGTTACAGTAATTTCTGATATTTATAGAAAAATCTCTAACAGGAAAAGAACTTTCACGAGATCCTGACTGGAGTGGAGACAACTGCAGACTTCATAAAGATTTTGAAAACCCTCTGGAAAAATCCTTTCTACTGTCGATGACATTTGGAACAATCGTGGGATTCAGGAAATTCAGGACATTCTCCATGAATGAAGTCCTGCAGAGGTTAATGCTGTCACCAACCCAAGAGATGCTGAGCTGAGGCTCTGCCTTGGCTGGGAGTTTTAAAGAATGATTTGTGCTTTTTGGTGAAAGTTGGGGATAACTGAGACTCCTTTTCTCACCCACCATTTGGTTGTGTTGCCTCATTAAACAAACCTGAGATGCTTTCTGGGCTGTGCATTGTGAACTTTGGAATATTAATTCCATTTGGATGGGGGAAGGAGCACCCAGACTCCAAGGCTGCCCTTTGCAGAGGGTTCCAGGGGGGGAGGCCATCCCTGCTCCGGAACTCCAGGAGCTGTGTCAGACCAGGGAGCTGCTTCTCCTCGTGGCCTGTGGTGAACCACACTCATTCCACAGGCACTGCTCTCACTTCCACTCGGAGTTACTCTGGCTTTGGTTTGCAGACAGCAGTTCCTGTTGAGCCTTTGCTGCTGGATTAACGTGCCCTTTGCTGTGAAGTACTTTTAGTCCCTTTGAAAACACTTTTAGACAATACTGAAGTCACCTTGCAGTCAAACTCTGGGACTCTCCTGCCACACAGCACCTTCCTCAGGCCCTGAACAACTTCCAAAGCTTTTCCATACTCTCCTTTTGGGAGGCCCAACCCATGTGCCACAGGCTGCCGTCCTGCCTCCTTCCACACGTGCAGTCTCTGCTCTCCTTTGTCCAGATTAAGACTTGAATTCTCTCCAGCTCCTGCATTCCAGCAGAATGGATATGGATCCCCATCCTCTAAGTGGGGTATTTCCCTTTAAATAAACACTTTGCCACAACCTGCTGCATGAGAGTATTTTTTTTGCCAGTCCGCACCTACCAATCTCAGCATCACCCACAGTGTTCATAAACACCTATTTAAAACTTCCAAATAATTGATTCAAAACTACCATTTATCCCAAAGGAGCAATTTCTGGGATCTAACAATGAAATCTGAGAATTTCCTTAACTCCTCCTTAAATATTATCCTCCCTTCTTTCACAGGAAAAGAAACCCAAACTCACCTCAAAGGAATACTCAACATTTCTTTCATTCTTCTTGTGTGCCAGTCCCTTCAATTCCACTTTTTCAACACTCACTACGAAAAAACAAAGAGAGGAGAAGAATGAGGAGGATATTCCCAAACACAGGAGGAGTGATGACTCCTGGGCAGTGCCAGGCCTTGCTTGGAGGGCATCCAATGGCCTGGGATGGTGCTCCAGGTGCCCAGCTCCGGATTCCTCCCTTGGATGGGCAGGTTGGTCCCACCACTCTGTGCTGCTTCCACTTCCAGCCTTGGCAAAGCTTCATTTCAACCCAAATATTACACTCAATGCAAAGTTCTTGATCTTCTCCTGCCTTCTCACACACATGGAATGGTCTCAGGAACATCCAGGAGCAACCACCAGCCCTGGGAGGGAAACGAGGAGGAAGAGGAGGAGAGGAGGAAGAAGCCTCCATGGTTTCAGGGCCTGGTTTTGTGAGTTCAGTGTGTGTTTATTGCTGTGCTGACACCCCAGCTCCTCCCTCCTCTCTTCTGCCTCAATTACCCTGACAGGAGTAAGTTGTATGGAAAAATGGGATCTGACTGTGGAAAGGATGGAATGACAGGACAGGTCATGTGATACAAAGCCCTTAAAGCCATAATCTTATCCATCAGATATGTGACAGGCTGGATTCTTGGAGACTCACTTCCCAAGACACCCACACCAGGAATTCCACCATGAAAAGCTTTCTGAAGGTTATTACACTGACTTTCCGTTTCTCTTAACAGCTTTTCCTGCCTTTTGACTGCACACCTGGGGATACACACATGGAATTTTTCTGATAAAAAGCCAGTTTAAATTGGTTTAAAAAATACAAAAGCAAAATTACAGCAAACCAAAGTCCCCAGAATCTTTCCTGTGAGCAGCCAGTGCCTGCAGGGACATGTGCTGCGTGCACTGTGCTGTCACTGAGCAGTTCTAACAAGCAAAGCCCAAACCTCTGTCACTTTGTTTCCAGGAAATCACCAGTTACAAGCTGTTTATCTCTTTTCAAGGCTACTCTTTGCTACCTGTGAGACTCAAACTGGTGTTTATCCCACGGAACTTCCTCACAACAAAACCCTGCAGTGCAAAAGTCACAGTGACAACACTGCAACAGGGAACTGCTTGATCACCTCCCATCTCCTTGTTCCTCACTGAGGCTCCACCCAGAGCCTCCCTCTTGCTCATCTGGAGCTTCATTTCCCTCTGCTTCCCAGCAATCCTGGCCTGAAGGTTTCATTGCAGCCTTTGAAACATTTTATTGTGTCCTGAGGAATCCGAAAGTGTTTGGGTTGGAAGGGACCTCAAAGCTCATCCAGTTTTCCATGGGCAGGGACACTTTTCACTGTCCCAGGTTGCTCCAAGCCCCATCCAACCTGGCCTTGGACACTCCCAGGGATGGGGCAGCCACAGCTTGTCTGGGAATTCCATCCCAGCCCCTCATCATCCTCACAGGGAAGAATTCCTTCCCAATATCCCATCTATCCCTGCCCTCTGGCAGTGGGAAGCCATTCCCTGTGTCCAGTCCCTCCATCCCTTGTTCCAAGTCCCTCTCCAGCTCTCCTGGAGCCCCTTCAGGCTCTGGAAGGGGCTCTCAGGTGTCCCTGGATCCTTCTCTTCTCCAGGTGAGCCCCCCCAGCTCTCCCATCCTGGCTCCAGAGGGGCTCCACCCTTGAAGCATCTCCGTGGGCACCTCTGGACTCGCTCCAGCAGCTCCATGTCTTCCTCACCCTGGGAACCTCCGAGCTGGACACAGCACTGCAGGAGGGTCTCAGGGGAGCACAGCAGGTCCTGCTCAACTAAAAATGTTACCAGCTGCTTAAAAATTCTTTGAGTCCTATTTATTCACAACCAAAACTTTTAGAACCTCCAAGTTCTAAACAGACCCACAGATGTTCGTGCCTGTCTTTCCATTCCCAGAATTAACTTCCCTTTTCTGATCACCCCAAACGTTCCTCCTCCATGTAATTCCCAATTACAATTACAGAAATCCCCGAGCTTATGAATAATGGCAATTAATCACTTGCTCCTTTCTCCTGCATATTCTGCTTTTTGTAGAGACTTTTCCTCCTCAAGATTTCAGTGGGTTCCTCTCCCGCTTCTGAAATGGTTTTACCCCACGTGTTGAGCACCACAGGGGGTAAATCTGCACACCAGACACTGCTGAGCCATCCACACAATAAAGGCTTTAACATGAAGATTTTAACAGGCAGAAGGTACATTTTAAGAAAAATCTACACCTCAGTGCTCTTATTTCAGAGAATTCACCACCCCCTTAATTGTGATCGCAGCTAAAATATACTGAATATTGATTGGAATTAAAAGTGCTACAGGATTATAATTAGAGAGAGAATGTGTAAAGTGGGTCCTGGGAGGTGAAATGTTGGAGAAACAGCTGAAGGGTGAGCAAATAACTTGCAGAGAGCCCAGAGTCGACTGATGCAACATCTGGTTTTGAAGAACACAGCAAGTGTTATGCAACATTTGTTGTTTATAGCAAATCCAGCACCACTTTCCTGCAACTGTTCTTATCATCTGGCACTGCTACAGGATCCAGAGCCCATCCCTTCCAGTCATTCATCTTTCCTCTCCAGTAATTCAAGCAAAATTGGATCAGCCTTGTCCATAAACGAAGCTATTCCTGTTTCCCTCACAGGGTTAAACCAAACCTTAAATCACCCCATGGATTTTGGGGTGTTAAAATTTCCCAACCTCTTCATGCTCAACTTCTGGCTTGAACTTGCCCAGTTAATAAAATGAACTGCAGTGGATTTGCCCATGGAAAATTATTGTAATTAGCAAAGTGAACCATTAGGTAAATGTTTCTGAATCTTTTAAGATCAGGTCTGTTCTAGAGCACAAAACAGAGTTCATGGTGCTGCAGAAATGGTGACAGCTTTAGGGACAACCCACTGGATAATTCCTAATGTTATACAAAGTGCTCCAGGAATTTTCCCCCAGCTGGCTAATACTGTGAAAAATACCATCTGCTGAACAAAACCTACAGTTCTTGTTTAAATTTGCAAGTTGTATGTTTTTGTTATGTGGTCTCTCACATAATCTTTAACTTCTGGTTGGTTTTATTAGAATAATAAACCTCATCATGAAGCTGAACTTTATTCAGAGAAATCAATCCTCAAAATTCTGGGAGAGGAGGTGCCATCCACCAAGCACAAGTGAGTGGGTATTTAAATCTGCTCTCCACAAAACTATAAAGAAAATAAAAAGGAAATTTTATTTACTGTTTTTACTCTCAAAAGCACAGAAAACTACTCAGTATCCCAATAAAGAGTCCATGAGCAGAGAATCCTTTGTACAGAATTAAGGACAAATGATACACTGATGTCTTCTCAGGATGCTGAATTCAGCAAAACTCCAACTTCCCACCTCAGGGGATAGAAAAACAAGTTAATGTTTCTAATTCAGGAGATTCCCAGAACAAGCATATTTGTGCTCCTTTAAACCTGAGCTTTAGGTCTGGAACTAATGAATGGGAAATCACAGCCATGCTCTCCATGTGAGGGAGAGGAGGATCCCAGCCCAGCAGCCTGGCAGGATATTGGACACCACACGAGGTCTCAGGGCCTGGGATACCTTCCTGTCTGCTCCTCTCTCCCACAACTTCCCTGGAAAAGGATCTCCTGGCTCTGTGTGTGTGACTCCTTCCCTGCTGGGCTTCCTGAGCTGCCTGGCAGGGGGGCACAGGAGGTGATTTTCCATGGAGATTCTCCATGAACAGCTGGGAAAGGTAAGGGAAGCAGCTGGATGAGATCACCCAGGAAGGGAGCAGAGGATACAAAGGAGGTTGGAGACACTCAGTGCTGTAGGACAGGCCAAGTGTCCAAGGGTCTTGCAGCATCTTTCCTTCAGGTTTTTATTATTATATTAGTTGTAGTATCTGCTTTATTTTAAACACAAGGGCAGCGTTTTTCCTGCAGTTTTTAACTGTCCATGTTACAGTTTCCAGTGTGGGAGCCTGGCCTGGAATGCTCCAGCAGGAGGCACAGCCAGGAATCACAGCCACGAGCAGCTCCCTCAGCCTGTCTCCTGTGCCTTCCCACACCCAGGGAAAGCAGATCCAGACATTTTATTCAGCTGTTTTCCTGCTCTAGCCTGGGATTTTCACCCATTTGGCTGATATTGGTGCATCTGATCCCTTGAGAGCTCCTGTGAAGGGACACACAATTCCTCACCTCTCCTCGTGACCCTCTGGATTTCTTGCCTCTCCCTCCAAAAAGGCAAGGTCTTGGATCTCCTCCTCTTCCCAAAATATCAGCAGCTACATGAAGCAAAAGACTGATTCAAACCCTTCAGGATTTGCTACTCTTGGCCAGGGTAAAACATGCACTGGATGTGGGCAAGAGCAGAAGAGACATTTTTGGAAGCCTCTTTAATATCCCCAGTGGATGCTGTGGGTTTTATAACTCCCTTTTTACAACTTTTGGATCAATCCTAATAAAAGCATTAGACAGATCAATCTCTCAACCCACCTGAGAATTTTGTGTTCCTCCTGAAAAAGCAAAACCCAAGAGAATGAAGAGTGTTGGTTGCAGCCAGGCCCTTTTCCATAATATTCCATATTTCAGCACAAACACCACTCCACACCCAGCCAGTTGTTTTCCTTAACTAAATCCCAGGATGCAGGTTCAGTTTGTGTGGGATGTAGCATGGAAATACCACCTTGTCCCCCAGCCCAGAGCACTCAGTGCCACCTCCAGTCGCTCCTTGGGCACCTCCAGGGATGTCCCCAGGACCTCGGATCAGATCAGTCCCGTGTTTATTTACTAAAACTCCTTTCAACAAACCACAGTGTGACAATATTCTCTTGTAACAGCTTTGTCACTGAAGCCAAGGCACTGCTGATCTGTCCCTGAGGTGCTGCAGAGAAAAGACGTCCCTGACTGTCCCAACAGCTCATTCCAAACTTCCAAACAGGTTCTGAATCACCAAATTCCGACAGGATGACACCGAGACCATTCCACCTGAACTCTGCTCTGTTCCACAACCACCAAAACCACCCCTTGGCTTGTTCCATGACACATTAACTCCTGCACAAACCATTCCCTTTCAAGAGATATCTAACCTGCATCAAATATTGATGGGCCAGAGTCCAAGTGGGGGAAGTCTGGACATGCAGGAACTGCTGCTGGGGAGGGGAAGAATATCAAATATATTCTTAAAAGTGCATCAATCAAAAGGTATCAGAGGCAAATTTATTTACAAGCCATGAGCTTGTCTGCAGAGATACTGGAGGGGGAAATGCTCCCACTTGAGAACATCAAGAACTGCTTAGAATATTCCCTTAGAAATGAGGGGGGAAAGGTAAAGAAATAAGTGTTTCTTTTTAAAAATCACCATATTTTACTACTTGCAAAAAAAGTAAAGGAGGAAAGGATGGAGCAATTCTCTCTGCAGTTCAGTGCATTGAGCTGTCATGTAAGGATGACCTTTAGTTACTGTATGAGTGGGGAGGAGAAGTGACATCTCAGAACTCTCCAGACACAGAAGGGAATTTGTTAAGAAATTAAACTGTTTTCACACAGGACAGTGGTTATGGATTGAGAAAACATTGTGTGAACAGGCACAATTAGGACAATTACATGAGCCCAAATCCTTTATGCAAATACAAAGCTGCTGCTTGATAAGAAATACTTAAATTGAATATTTAATTTTTTTTAAAAAGAGAAATATTGAAATGTAAAAATATTGAAGTTAAATCACATTTAACTTCTCATTTGAAAAGAAGGGAGGGAATGTGGTTGCTATAAAAGCACAGTAAGATCTTTGCTTATTCTTCCCACATCAGGTATCCCCAAATACTCCAGGAATCCTGACCCAGCCAGGAAACCAAAGGACTGCTACACTTATGAAACAATGATCACAGCAGGACAAAAATCATGGGAACACTCTGGAAAAGAAGCCACACATTGACTGGAGACTCCAAATGGAGAGTCATTTTCCGATTACCAAACTCCTGAAGGATTACCAAAGTCCTGCAGGAACTCATCCTGCCTGGCTGAGGCACAGGATGACACAGGAGACAGGACTGATTCCCATCACAGCTCTCACTTGGAAAAACAAAGCAGGGAAAGCTGAGGAGGGGACACAAAGGGGCCTCCATTCTCCCCACTCCTCTGCCTGAAGCTGATGGAGGAGGGTCTGCCATGACCCTGGACATGGAAGTCACCAGGGATTTGCTGCTCCCTCCATTCCCACTTAGTTCTCTCTCTTAGGACTTTGTGGTTCCTTAAAAGTCAATGAAAACTTTATCATCTTCTCTCTGTTTTTTTGTTTTTTTATTTCTTGGTGGGAAAAAAGGGAAGACACAACTCAAGTTTAAGGGATGTTGGACTCATTCACACCCAGCTCAGCCTCACAACAGGACCCACCATCCAGTTTTCTGCTGGGATCTCTTAAAACAAAAAATGCAGGAGCTTTTCCATGGTGTCTGCTGGAAAGGGAAGCTCCAGTAAAAGGAAAACACTTGTAACCCAACAGAACATTTTACTAGTTAGCAAGGAAGCCTGGCTGGCTGTTGCCTTCAGAGGAAGACTGGAAACTAAAGCTTCATGGACACAATGAAAAATTCCTGTTAGGAGAGGAAAAGCCCTTAGAACTGTCATTTCTCCCATGTAAGAAATAAGAATTCTTCCAATGCAGAGAATATTTAAGATCAAATCCAACCCATACTTGCAACGTGAGCTGAAGTGACAAGTCAATCCTGCTTTAATTTAAAAGCAAGGCCTATGAAGTGCAATATTCCACAGGAAATAATTACACAGGTTTTATAAAAATCCAGGCCCTGGGCTGACTTTTGGCAGCACACAGGAAGCAACAACACACTGGGATTGGATCACTCACCCCAACCCAACCAGTTTTCACGGCCCTGCTCTTTCCTCAGCTTGGCTTATTTGACTTGCCAACAAAGTGACCTTCTTGTGTTTCTCCAGAATAGACAGATATTACAAAAAATGCCTGTAGATCTCAGCTTTTGAGATTTTAATTGAACTCATGCGTTTTGTGAGTAATCCTGAACGACACTGTCAGCACTTCAGCCAACCACAAAAGCCAATCAACCTAAAGGAGGGTTTTGCAACTTCTCTGGATTCAAAAGCTTCACTGAGCCCAAGTGCTGCCTGTGCTCAGGGCTGGGGAGGTTTAGGTTGGAGATGAGGGAGAAGTTCTTTGCAGAGAGAGTGCTCAGGGATTGGAATGGGCTGCCCAGAGAGGGGGTGGATTCACCATCCCTGGAGGGTTTGAAACTGAGCTTGGCCGTGGCACTGAGTGCCATGATCTGGTAAAGGGACTGGAGTTGGACCAAGGGTTGGACTTGATGATCTCAGAGGGCTTTTCCAACCCAACTGAGAAGGGCAACGAGGCTGGAGAAGGGACTGGAGCACAAGTGCTGTGGGGAGAGGCTGAGGGAGCTGGGGGTGTTCAGCCTGGAGAAGAGGAGGCTCAGAGGTGACCTCAGCACTGTCTGGAACTGCCTGAAGGGAAGTTCTGGCCAGGTGGGGGTTGGTCTCTTCTCCCAGGCACTCAGCAATAGGACAAGGGGGCACGATGGGCTCAAGCTCTGCCAGGGGAAATTTAACTTGGAGAGCAGAAAGAAATTCTTTGCAGAGAGGGTGCTCAGGGATTGGAATGGGCTGCCCAGAGAGGGGGGGGATTCCCCACCCCTGGAGGTTTTTCAACTGAGCTTGGCCGTGGCACTGAGTGCCATGATCTGGTAAACGGACTGGAGTTGGACCAAGGGTTGGACTTGATGATCTCGGAGGGCTTTTCCAACCCAATCCATTCTGTGATTCTGTCATTCTATGGATGTTGCACTGAGTGAGAATCTACCGTGTCTTGATCCAACCCTACTGTGATCACCAGCCCAGGGCACGGAGTGCCCTGGGCTGGTGATCACAGTGGGGTTGGACCAAGGGTTGGACTGATTCTATGATTCTGTGACTCCCATCTGGGCAGGGAAATGTAAAACCCTGAAGAATCATCAGCTGCTTTCCAAAATCAAGATACAGCTTCAAACACTGTTTGAAGGGTGTTCTTCCCAAATCCTCAGGCCAAGACCACTCCCCATCCCTACTCCTGCTGCCAACTGCCTTACAACTGCCTTTCTTCTTTTCTAAGGCCAGAAAAAGCCTTTGCAGAATAAACTACACACAAAGGGCTGCTGGATTGGACACACTTGTGCAGCAGCTCCTTCCTAAATCTGAGCACCACCACATGTCACTGAGCAGGTGCTGGGCCCTGAAACATCCACCCCCCAAGGATTTTCTGCTGAAATATATGATAATAATGGGTGGAATCTTGCTGGGTGGAAACACAGTTATGATGCTGAGCCAGGAAAGGCTGTGAGAGTTTGACATCAGAGACTGCTCAGAATTTATTCCTTAATTTGAGCAGCACCAATCAAAGATGTATCCCTTTACATCAGGGAGAGGAATGCTGAAGGATGGTTTGCAACACCATGGAAACACTTTGGCACTTCCAAGCTCGATTTTAGGTTAAGATGTGAAATACTGAAGGTTTAAAGGTATCCTACAACAAAATCAGAGCCATCAGTAACACTGAGTTAAATCAAACACTGCTCAGATTCAGTAGCTTGGGGGCTGCAGTTTTAAAGGCCTCCAGAATTTAATTTGTACAAGACATTTACTGTCTAATTCCCCAAGCTGGCTAATAATTCCACAGCTAATGAACTATCTGCACACAACTGAGAAGAGCATGTGTAAGCTCTGGATGCAGCTGTGAGACTTCATTTGCTCAGATCCAACCCAGTGACTCATCCCCTTCTCCAGGAGCTGGAGCAGACGCCTCTTTTGGAGAAATATTCCTGCAAAAGTGACCAAAAACCCCAAACTCCGAGGGTGAAGGGCAACTTCAGTAACCACTAACACACATCCTTGTACAGGCAATTAAAAGCAATCTGCCTGTGTGCAACTTATCCAGTAAAAATATCTCTGCAATCAAGAGAGATGTTCAGCTTTGTATATAAATACTTCACTTGCTGGGTAAGATGCAGTTGTATATTTAGTCTGGGTTTATCTGATCAAGTGCTTATTTTATTTACTATTCTTAGAGCACTTTTAAAGAAAATATTGACTTTGTTTCACATTTTTAAGAGAAGTTTTGTTCATCCTAGAGAAGGCTCCTGCTTCCTTAGAAAGGGTTTTCTCAGGAATTCCCTGAGGAGCCAGAGGATTAGTTCTAACCTGAATGTTGCATTCACCTGCAAAACTACACAGGCAAAGTCAGTTTTCCAGGGAAAACTTTCCCTAATGACAGGTTTTGTGCTGAAGTGCACCAAATTCCAGACACCACAGGCTTCAGTAAATCCCAAACATCACCAGAGGAACAAACCCAGCCCAGCTGGAGCCTCTGAAGCTTCAGGTCTGCAGGAACAGCCACTTTCCAAGTATAGAAAGAAGATTCAAACCTTGAAAGAGGAACCAGAACAGGGAAAATGTGACACATTCAGGGGTCACCACAGCTGGGAATCTGAGCTGGCATTTGCTTTGAAGTTTGGAGCAATGTCCTAAATCCTGATGGGCAAATCCAGTCTCCAAGGAGCACACCAGACCCAGCAGGGCAATAACAACTCTGGGTGCAGTTTGAGCTCACCACAAACCACCTTTTTTAGAAGTGAGTTTAGGCCACTGCCACCCACTAGTTTTCCCTTCATCACACAAAAGATTTTAGTCATTTCATGAATGAATAAAACTAATTTAAGGCCACTTAGATAATCACAACCCACTGCCACTCTATTAAAAAGCCCAAGTCCCCACTGCATAAAAGCAATTAATTGTAATCAATCCCAACTGCACTCGATGAGGATTTGCCCAGCACAAGTTTAAGCTTAAAAGTCCCCAAGTCAGGACCTGAGAGTCACATACACAAATATACATTTCCACAAGCATGTGGGGTGTTTTTACCCAACAGCACAGGCAGAGCAGGGCTGTGGGTGCAGCCTGTGACCCTTTATTGGCATGGAAGGAGCTGGAGGGACGTGACGAGGCAGCAGCTGCTCAGCCAACGTGCCCTGGCCTGAAGGACAATCTGGAGCTCCAACACCAGAGCCCTGGGATCAGATGGCTCCAAGCCTGGATTCCTGCAGCCACCCAGAGGAGCTGAGAGATTCCAAATGCAAAGCACAAATCCAGCAGAAATGTGGATTTCAGGCTCCGAGCAGCTTGTCTGGGCTGGGAGGGCTGGCCAGGCCAGCAGAGTTTCATGCTCATGTCAAGAAGCACGTGCTGTTTGCTGCATTTTTGGGACCTGTATCAGCATGGTGAGAGTCATGACTAGGGCTGCAATAACAGGCACGAGCAGGGAGGGCACAGGCATTTTATGGCAGCTGCAATTTTGATTTTCTAAGGTACTACAGCCTTGCTAGAAACAATAAAAAATTCTGTTAGTGTGCTCTGTGAGAACACCAGACTAAGGGACTCATCTGGAACAGACAAATCCTTGAGTACAGACAGTCTTGCCAAGAGCTACAAATGCATTCAAGGGCTCAGTTCAGTGAGAGACAAATATCCCACTTCTGTGAGGTTCCTCTCTTGTGGCAACCAAGTCCTTGAACATTTTCAGGCCCTTTTGTGGCAATAAAGTCCTTGTACATTTTCGGGTCTCTGCTCTCAGGCTTTAATATTCTTGTTCCCTTTTCTACTTCTGTATAAATCGTTGTTCCTCCATTCTGGATCCCAGACAAGATTTGAGCAGTAATTCAAAGAGACAGAAAAAAAGTTCTAATTCAGCAGTTAAGCTCATTTTGAGACACTGCACAACTATTAGACAAGTGTCTCTGTAACACATCTATGAGGCAAATACAGGAGGGAAAAGACCAAAGTAGATTTTATTAATATTTGTCAGGGCAGAGAGAATGGCCAGAACAGAACAGAAACAAAACCAAACCCCATCCATTAAAAACCTCCAAGTCCCAAAGTTCTGAATCCCCACAGTTTCTTCTGCAGGGATTACAGAATGAAACTAAACACACCTCTAACAAAAAAATAGAATTTAAAGCTCTTGTTCCCCACCTTATTTTGCAATATTTGGATATCCAGCAAACCCCTGAGCTATTTAGGAAGGAACACAAAAACTTTGAGCTCCCCAAGCCACTAATTCCTATTTCATACCTGCTGTTTTCACAGACAATTCAATTATTACACTTTTCCTCGGGCCTGTTTACAAATAAACCAAGTCTGATTGTAAACATAGCAGGTCAACTGCACCTCTGCTGGAATAATTCATGCACAGAAGGGGAAAACACGAGAAGCAGAAACTCTGCAGGCCCTGCTGTGTTTTCTGCCATTCCCTTTCAGCTGTGTGTGTTAATGATGTAATTTTAGCAGGGCTGCCCCTCGGAGTTACTGTTAAAAATAACACCCACACCCTCCTCTGATGAAATGCATCCACTCCAGGCAGGGAATTCTGCAGCACAGCAAGTCCTCTCTCCCCCTTTTTTTTTTTTTCCAGGGAGATAAAAGAACAAATCAGAAAGCAAATGAAACATTCACCTTTTAGCTTAGCCTTTCTGTGCACCTGAAAATAAAAACTGACTTTAATCAAAACGATTGTTTTGCATAATTACAGCCTGACACTTCCCAGCATAAAAGAACAAGAGACAATGAAATTAGAAATGAGAACTCAAAGCACCTCAACTGGGCCAAAGAGGACTTTGTTTCCTCTACTTGTGTGGAACAAAGTAAGAGACCCACTAGATGGATCAGAGGGAGAATTCCATGGAATGCTGAAGGGCAGCCCCAGAGATCAGAATTCCATGAAATGCTGAAGGGCAGCCCCAGAGATCAGAGGGAGAATTCCATAAAATGCTGAAGAGCAGCCCCAGAGATCAGAGGGAGAATTCCATAAAATGCTAAAGAGCAGCCCCAGAGATCAGAATTCCATGAAATGCTGAAGGGCAGCCCCAGAGATCACAGGGAGAATTCCATGGAATGCTGAAGGGCAGTTCCAGAGATCAGAGGGAGAATTCCATAAAATGCTAAAGAGCAGCCCCAGAGATCAGAATTCCATGGAATGCTGAAGGGCAGTCCCAGAGATCAGAGGGAGAATTCCATGGAATGCTGAAGGGCAGCCCCAGAGATGCTGCTCACACAGGCTGGGGCAGTTCACCCCTCAAACCCCCCCAGTTCCCACTCTCTGCAAACCCCAAGAGGGATTTCAGTCTCAATTTGCTCCTTAGACTCAATTCATGATCGACTCCAGATGTTTTCCTTCCACCCACAGCTGTCCAGTCTCCTCATCCAGGTCTCAGGATCAGGCTCTGCTCTGGCATTTTTCAACAGATGCAGTTTATAAAAGCTACACTAAACACAAGAATGCAACTTTCTTTAAACAACCCCAAAAGAACTGAATTAATGGACAGAATTCCACTGCTTTGACTGTTCTCAGCTTTATTTTTTCACAGAACAGAATCATGGAACAGTTTGGGTTGGGAGGGACCTCAAAGCCCATCCCATCCCATCCCTGCCATGGGCAGGGACACCTCCCACTGTCCCAGGTTGCTCCAAGCCCTGTCCAGCCTGGCCTTGGACACTCCCAGAGATGGGGCAGCTATGACAAAATTTAAGACATAACATTTAACTATTTAAATAAAACGAAGGGGAAGGACTTGCTTCCATCAAAAAGAGCATCCAAAGAACCTTTCTGACCCAAAATCAGGAAAAATCCCAAACATTTTGGGTACAAGATGCTCATTAAGGTCCCTTCCAATCCAAACCACGCTGTGACTTTGAAATAAATCTGTATTTTCTTCAGAGCTGTATAACCATGGCCAGCCCTGATCTGAACCACCACCTGTCCCAGTGTGATGGACACATGAACAAGACTCTGGTTAATCACAGGCAAAGCCCCATCTGGGAGACAAGAATCAGGAGCTCCTGCTCAGTGAAGGACACAAGGAATCGATTCCTTCCGAGCTGGAATCTACAGTCTAAAATCCAACAATAAAATCTCCTGGTCTGGGAATGAAGTTGGCATTGACCCTGAGATGAACTCAGTTGGTTAAAACTTGGTTTTAATAATGCCAAGGTCACAGGTTCAATCCCCTCTGTGGACCATTGACTTAAGAGTTGGACTCGATGATCCTTGTGGGTCCTTCCAGCTCAGAATAGTCTGTGAGTCTGTGATCAGATGGCAGGAGAAAAAGGTCTCAAAAGCACCAAATCCCTCCCCACTAATCCCACACGTCCTGCAGGCAGAGCCACCAGATCCCATTGGCAAAAGGTCTCTCTCCAACACAAGGGTTGTGACATTTGTGTTTCTTCTCCTCTCCATCTGTTCCCTCGTGCCAGAGAGTGAATGTGAGAAACCAGGAGCATTCCATGGACATGAAGTGTTGTCATTCACCCTGTAGGGTCATTTAGGATTGAAGGGAAGAGAAGCAGAGTGAAGAATTCTTTGTTGTGGTGGTGGTGGAAGGGGAAGCAAAGGAAAGTGCTGGCAAATAAACAACTTTTTTTCTCATTTTCATGCCCAATGTGTCATGCTGAGGGTAACACACCTCCTCCTGTGCCTCACTGCCCTACCAGGAACCAGAATTATCTGTTATTCCCAACATCACCCCTTTCCTCTGATGTTACATCCAGTCCTGCAATGTTTGGGATCTTTCCCCTGCTGAAATCTCATTGTTTTCCAAAATTCCAGCCTCTCATGTCTGCCTCAATGTTCAAATCCTAATGCTGGCATGAAAAGTGAAGCAAGAAACCCAAGATTTACTTTAAATATTCATGAATTTTTGGCTCTGAGCCCAAAAATCCATGAGGAATGACACCATTTTTAACCTGTACATGCAGCTACCTGTAAAAACTCAGCTACCTATGGATAAAATTATTGTACTTTAAGCCAATTGCCCTCAGCTTCTGGAGGCAGGAATTCATCTAAATGTAAAGGAAATGAAAAATGTGCTTTGGAAATGGGGGATTTAGGAATGAAATAAGGCAAAGATCATTTACCAGTAACAACTAACCCTCTATAAAAGCTTCTTAAGCACAACATGCACCAGAAAATTGCCATTTAGTCATTAGTACACTGGTGACAGTCTGTAAAATGGGTAAGGACATGCTGGTTTTCCAGGAATACACATGAATCACTCCTATTTGCTTCTCTAAAGTGGCAATTTTTGTCCCATTTAGTTTAAGGGATATGTGGGCCCAATTAGGATAAGCAAGCCATTTATTTTAAATTCTTTTTTAAATTCCTGCATCCCTCTGTTTAACATGGCAGCAGAACAGGCTGTTTCAGAACAGACATCCCCAGATGTTCCAGGGTGTGAAGTTTTAAAGGCCCAAGGAACAGCTGAGCATTTCTGAGCTTTCCCACATCTCCTATTCCATGTGCAGGCAGCAGGAATGCCCAGCCCTACTCAGCCATTTGCAGCAGGAATTTGCCAGGAGACAAGAACCAGCACTCAACATCCCCCTGATTTTTAATTTTTTGAGTCCTGAATGACATGTTTTTTATCCCTCAGTGAGTTTAATTCCAATTTCCTCTCACAGCACCTGCTTTGAATGGGGGATTTGCAGTAAAAATGCAGGTTTAAGTGCTGGTTCCACCACGATGTGAACCAGGTAAAGTTCTCAGGACTCGTTTCATCCTCACTCAGATGTGCTGCATTAAGGCATTACCTCAAGACCTGAGAAAAACCATTTTTCACCATTTAATGCAATTTTAATTAAAAGCTTAAGTTGCTTATGTTGTTCCCACTACCAGCAGAAGGTCCTGCTGTTGCTTCCAGAGCAATTTCACCTCCATCAACAACTCACGTGGCACAACAGGCACTGCCAGGACTTCTCAGACATGGACTGGGAAAGGGGAGAGTCCTTCTAGGAATGCACATGTTGCCTCCTGTGCTTCTGAAGAGCCATGGAAAAAGGCAAATAGTATTAAATAATCACTTTATAATCTCACATTAGCTATTGATCCTTACATTGTCATTATCCAAGATCAGGAATGTGCCTGTGGATTGAATTACAGCAAAAAAGCTCCTTGGCACAGCTGGATTTACCAGCATCCTATTCTTAGAATGTGTATTTTTCAGAGTAGGTTGATTCTAATTAATTATAAACAGAACTATCAGCCAACTCCCACTGAAGCCAATTCCAGCAGGATTCACAGGACTCAGAATTAAGTGTTCATTGTCAAACCTTAGATTAGCAGAAAACTGGTAATTTCTCAGTGTTTAATAAGGAAATTACATTGCCCAGTACACAAATCTTTATATAATTTAAGAATAAATAAAAGCAAGATGAATGATGGGGCTCTGAGCAACCTGGGCCTGTGGGAGGTGTCCTGCCCATTCCAGGGGGATGGAATGAGCTGAGTTTCAAGGTCACCTCCAACCCAAACCATTCCATGATTCTATGGATTATGAAGGAGCAAAATGAGTCCTTATTTCCCATGGTCTGTGCTGTAAATAAACTGTTCTTACCTCTCCTCTGAAGGCAGCATGAATGAGACTTTTCTATTCAGAATTCAAATAAAATCCTAAATAGTTCTGTCAAATTTGAATGAATTTAACCAAGAAGTTCAGCAGTGAATAAGGTCAGGACTGACAGAGCTGCCCAAGCAGAGGATTCCATCACCTTTAGGGAGGAAAAACAAGCAGGAAGTCCAAACAAGACTGAAGTTAGAGAATCACTCAGCAGCTTCAAGGTAAGGCCCTCAGTTTGATATCCCTTATTTTAGGTGAATACAGGACACAATTAAAATTGCTTGTAGGAAATTAAAGAGTCTTCTGTTCTGTGAGCTCAACAAGGGCCACCAAACATGCACAGTGACTTCCCACTAAGGCCAAGTCCCTGCAACTCCTGGCCAAGTGTGGAGCACCAAGGGCTTCCCAAGACAAGGAATGGAGGCCATGGAATTACAAAGCCCTGCAAGGACCATCCTTCACACTTGCACAAAGGGTTTGTGACAGTTACTGCACGAGTGGACAGTCAGAGCTCCCCACCCAGCCAGAGAGGTCTCCCTGCTGCCCCCTCCCCTCTTCCCTTGGTATCCTGTCACAGCAATCCCAGATCCCTCCTGACAAGGCTTATCAGGTGGAAAAGGAGGTAACAAGGATGACAAAGAACTACTGACTTCAATCTCTGGAGAGTGTAAAAGTTGACTTATTAACAGTGAACAACATGAATTTGCCAGAGTTCAGATGCAGCTCCAGGAGTTTGGAATTCCAGCTCTGCAACAGCCCAAGGATGAGCCACTGACCCTGGATTTGGGGACAAAATGGGACTCCCTGCAACTGCACTACCAGCAAAAAACTGAGGTGAAATGCAATGTTTCTGAGGGTTTTTTACCCTCTCAGCTTGAGTATTGTCTTTATTGCAAACTTAAACCTCCAACTCTAACTGAACTCCAACTCCAGAAGACAAACGAGGTGATTGATGCAACACAGACTTCAAGAAATTCCTTAAAATCCAATAAACTTCTAGCACGAAGGGGGAATATGCAACATCAAAACATGTTTTTTTGGAAGCACACTTGGATCTGACTTCTAGAATTAACTCTAAATATACTTGGTACTCCTAAAACAGCAGCAGATCAGGAATGTGATGCCTCCTGTGTGAGCTCAGCCTGCACTGCTCAAGTTTAGAAGCAGAGCTCCCCTTTGGAGACAAAATCAACAAGGACATACACAAACAGCTGAAAAATTATATACAGTTGGTAGAGGGAGATTTTTCCTACAGGATTATCATAGCCTAAATATTTCCTTAAGCCCTACCCCAATGGTAGTTGACCCAAAATCGTTGGAGATGATGTAGTCATTTAAAAATAGAATAATCCAGCTACACAACTGATGCAGAACAAGGCACTATGAAGTCTGGATCCTGAACCAAAAGGATTTCAGAGCTTTTTTTTTTTATCTCCCTGTTATTTTCTCCCTGCCTTCAGCAGCCTGAACAACTGGTGTCAAACATTTCAGGAGGGAAGGACTGTTGATTGCCATTAACCAGGAGAGCTCCTGCAGTTTGGTTTCTTATGGAAAAAGAATGAGTCAAGGAAGTGGGAGACAAAAAAAGGTGCAAGACCAAACAAACACATTTTGCCAAGGAAAACAGAGTAGCAAAAATAGTGGTGAGAAGTTCTAGGAGGCTTACATCACACATTTCTGCTAACTATTGTAATGAAATAATTAAGATACCAAAGTTTGCTGCACATAAGGACCAGACTGACACCCCCCAGCTCACCCCACTGAGGCCAAAGGGAACACAAGGAGCTACTTTACATTCCAATATTGATACAAAATTCAATCAATATATTATTGATATGCATTTAAAGTTTGGTTTTATTCATGTCCACAAGCTGCAGCTCTTCTTGTCCAGTCAGTGTGCCCAGGTGGCCAAGAAGGCCAATGGGATCCTGGCCTGGATCCAAACTAGCGTGGCCAGCAGGCCCAGGGCAGTGACCCTTCCCCTGGACTCTGCCTTGGGGAGGCCACACCTTGAGTGTTGTGTTCAGTTCTGGGCCCCTCAGTTCAGGAAAGAGATTGAGGGGCTGGAGCGGGGCCAGAGAAGAGCAACGAGGCTGGAGAAGGGACTGGAGGTGGCTCTGAGTGTCCTCTGAAACACCTCCAGGGACAGGGAATCCAACATGTCTTGATTCAACCCTACTGTGATCACCAGCCCAGGGCACAGAGTGCCCTGGGCTGGTGATCACAGTGGGGTTGGATCAAGGGTTGGACTTGATGATCTCAGAGGTCTCTTCCAACCCAAGTGAGAAGAGTAACAAGGTTGGGGAAGGGACTGGAGCACAAGTGCTGTGGGGAGAGGCTGAGGGAGCTGGGGGTGTTCAGCCTGGAGAAGAGGAGGCTCAGAGGTGACCTCAGCACTGTCTGGAACTGCCTGAAGGGAAGTTCTGGCCAGGTGGGGGTTGGTCTCTTCTCCCAGGCACTCAGCAATAGGACAAGGGGGCACGATGGGCTCAAGCTCTGCCAGGGGAAATTGAAGTTGGAGAGCAGAAAGAAATTCTTTGCAGAGAGAGTGCTCAGGGATTGGAATGGGCTGCCCAGAGAGGGGGTGGATTCCCCATCCCTGGAGGTTTTTAACCTGAGCTTGGCAGTGGCACTGAGTGCCATGATCTGGTAAAGGGACTGGAGTTGGACCAAGGGTTGGACTCGATGATCTGGGAGGTCTTTTCCAACCCAATCCATTCTATGATTCTTTGATTCTATGTGTTTATTCCAGTCTGGGACACACCAAGGCTTTGCAGGACCCTGAGAGTGAACTCTGAGCGTTCCTTCAATTAAGGAATTAGTTTTACTGTGCTCAGCAGGAGAACTAATGGAGAGGAGATTACAGAATAAAGCCTCCTGCACCCATTTCCCACCTAAAAGCTTCACTCCTCACTCTCCAGCAGCAGTTTGTGTCTATCCCTGGATTCATGTGTTGCAAGAATTGTGATTCAGCTTCACTCTCTAAGGATCGTATTTCAACAGTTGCCTCATTTGAGACCAGGCTGGCACCGAGACAGTTTTGAGGTTTTTGTGTGGCAACAGCGGAAAGGCAAGATAAACATACAGGAAAGACAAGAATAGCAGATTTTTTTTGTCACTTTGCAGAAAATGAGTCTCGTTCAGTTGAGGAAATCACGGGAGGGCATGGGGAAAATGCCACCTGCAAACCTCAGAGCAGCCACGGGCAACTCCCACTGCAGGAAACCGAACCCTGGGGCTGTGACAAATCAGGATTTTCCTCAGTGTTATACAGGATGAGGCTGCACAGCCTCTGTGCTGGGGTGTTTGCTACTCACTCTGCTGTTACTATAAGGATTCTTTTGTTCTGCACTTCAACATCTGGTCTAATGTACTTGATTCTGCTGTGCCTTTGGAAAATATGCTGTGGTCACTGAGAATGCTTCATACACTGCTGAAATATGTCACGTGCAGAGAGCAGGACTTGTCCCCAGTGCTGTCCCACCTAATGGCCAAATCCTTGGAACTTTGCAGGATTAGTAACATCTCTGGAGCATGGAAAATTCCTACTGCTTTTCTTAAAAAACACAAAACAAACTCCTTTTTTCATTCAGCTGTGATAACCAAACTGTTCTCTTTTGGGAATTAACACAAAGGTCAGAACAATTCTACATCCAGAGGCTTGTTAAAAATTAGCTCTGTGCATGGGGCTTCCCATAGGTCAGTCAGCTGGACTTTGGAATAATAAGGGAATTTCCTGAATTTCCCTTAGTTACCAGCAGAGGATTGCCTGCAAAATAAAAATTGTAAAGTAGTAAATTGTTTTTTTTAACCACCTTGCTACTGGGAAAAGTTCAGGATACATAAAATGCCCAATCTTCATTTGAATTTGTTTTATTTAATCAGTGTTGGAACTGTAATTAAAACCCGACCACATTCTAGAAACAGTGGGAAAAGAGGCAGAAAGCAACATATCCCTCTTGGAATTTTCATCATATATAACACAAGAATCTCTGTATTTATCTCAGCTTTCCCTGCCCAGTCTGATCTGTCAATACCTTCAAACCTGTGAACGAGCCTGTCCACAGTTCCAGCTCAACCACCAGTTCCTGAGCACAGGGAAAGTCTCCCCTTCCCAGAGTCACTCCAGCTGAACTCCCTTCTGTGAAAACAGCTCTGAACAATCCTAAATCACTGACCAACACAGGAGTAAAAAGCACAGTGCATGTTACAGCCACTGGATTCCACAAGAGCTCCACGAAATTCTGCCCAAACCCATCCATGTTTTTTTCTCAACTTGAACAGGCCAAATTTTTCAACTTTATTTTTCAATCAAAAAGCCCAGTAGAGCACAGAGATCCAAAAATGTTTATGTCAGCAGGTCCAGGAGCTTCCTAAAGCCACAGCCTTCCCTTTGCAGCAACTGCCACCTGGTTGATTCCATTTTGGCACCGACACAACCACAGGGAGAAGAGAAGGGGCTTTAGCCAAGACTCAAGAACCAGCACAGAAAAACTGATGAATATGTACAAATCATGAGTGCTCCCAGCTTGTCACCACTCCCAACAACGTGGCCATTGCAGCACAAATCCAGCACCTGCTCTCCTGGAAGGTGTCCCTGCCCATGGCAGGGGTTGGAATGAGATGAGCTTTAAGGTCCCTTCAACCCAAACCATGCCATGATTGTGCTTTTCAATGCCTGTCAGGGCTCCCACAGCTGTCTGGGCCTCAGAAGGGGTTTGTGCACTCCTCAGGCTGACACTCAGTTACAAACCCATGTCCTGAGGCAGCACAATTCTGTGCAGACAGGCTGGGGAAATTATTCCCAACTATTTGACAAGTCTCAGCCTGAAGGACCTACAAACATGCCCAGCTGCAAACACAAGATGCCCCCACTGCGTGTGAGAGAATCCAGCAAAACACTCTCTGGCTCTTTCCCATGTAGAACCTTAAACATTTCATGCTAAAAGTGGTGGATTAAGGAAAATGCAGTCACTGAACCCCTTCAGGTCCAAGTTTATGACAAACCCATTCACTGCTCAGCTACAGAAAGTGAAATTACTGACATTTCTCCAAATCAGGATTAAAACCATTCACTGGATTAATACAAATTGTCTCTAATCCAACTAAGCACAACAAATACTGCACTTTTCAGGAGATTTCTCATTTTTCTTCTGTTTCAGCTACAACTGAGGCACTTCCAGCTCCAGGACTCTGCCAGGAGAGG
The DNA here is from genome assembly GCF_047495875.1 of Pithys albifrons albifrons. NCBI lineage: Eukaryota > Metazoa > Chordata > Aves > Passeriformes > Thamnophilidae > Pithys > Pithys albifrons. Next base: position 20,010,926 of record NC_092469.1, read on the forward strand.
AATGATGACCTTGGGCAGCTTCTCTTGCTGCTTCTGAGGGGAACCCCGTCCTGTCAAGCTGTCTAAAACAAGTCTCACTAAAAAAATAACAATACAAAACCCAAGCCACGTGTTCATCCCAAACTTTCACAACAATTTTATGTGCTCTAGGCTAAAAAGTGAGCAAGTCCTGCTAAATTAAGGGCTGTGTTTGCTCTGAGAACAAGGGATCTGTAAGAGAACAACGGTGGCTTCAGGCTGGCAAATAACCCCCAGTTGTACTCCAGACTGGAGAGACACAATCCCAGAGAGATCACCAAACATCAAGGAGAATTCAGCACAATCTTTGCTGCTGCTGAAGCAGAAAGCAGAATATCAATCAGTATTTGTCCCACACCCCCTTCTCCCAACCATCACTGAGGCAGCCTGTAAATTAAACTGAAAACCAAGCAGGGATTCTATAAGAGAAAAACAGATCAGAGGAAAACCTAATTAATTTTCACAGCGTACCATGACTAATCTTAGCATATATGGTACTGGAATAGCAATCACTGAGTACAAATGAAAACAGTGTTGAACCCTGTCCTATTTTTAATCAGATGAAAGCCACAAACCCAGCCATGCTGCTGCTTGTGCTGCGTTTTCTTCTGCCCTGATGGTTTTTACAGCTGGAGAAATGGCAACTTACAGCAAAACTCTGCTGTAAAAAATCCCTGCTCCTTGCACTGCTGGGATTACAGTTGAGTATGACACAGAAAAGGAGGTCTGGTGGGGGCAACTTCATATTTTCTTGGGGCATTTAACCCTTTCTGATCTGTAAAAGATCCTCTAAGTGAAAACATACATAGAAATTCTCACTGTTTATATTAAACTGTATTTTGCAGCAAGCCAGTGGCAGAGAATAAAGCAGAACTCAGAAGACAAATTCCAAATGTAACAATTTAGATGATCCATGACAATATTTTTAGTGGTATTTGAAGGTATGATGGTGTTTCCCCTGCATTAGCTGTGCCCTCCAGAGCTGTTTGTTCAAATCCACAGAGCTCTCAAAGGCTGCTCTGCACAAAGAGCAGCCCCCAGTTCAGGGACCTTCCTCACTTAACAGTGATTTTTTATGCATTAAACAAAAATACTTAGTCCCATTTTAACCTGGACATTTTCATATTTGCAATCAGAGCCTGGAGTGTGGAAATGGAATCATTAACTCTGATTTGCTAAGCCCAGTTTTTAGCCAGGTCACCTCACAATACAGCATTAAAAATAATCAGATTTACTTGTAACAACACTCAGGGTGCTGAGAAAGGTGCAAGTTCTCTCTCCCATCTTCCATTCCTCTTTCTTCAGTTTCTCACTCTTGGAAAGCAAGAAAAAGGTGGAATTCTAACTGTTTAAATGCCTTTTCCCCAGCAAAGCAACACTCACCATGGGCTTCATCCAAGCAATAACCTGCTAATACAAGGATGAGAGGTGGAATGTCTGACATTCTCACTCCTGGAGAATATTTCATGAGAGTTAAGCTGATATTTCAACCCATAAGGAATTTTCTTGCTTATTTCCCAAGGGAAAAATCAGGATCCTCATCTCCTGCTCACTGACACTCTACAAACCTCTGTGTGACTTCCTTTGCTCTCAACCCATGCCAGAAGTAAAGCAGTGAAATTCCAGGCTCCAATCCCAATTAAAACAAAGCTAATCAGCACGGAGAGATCCTCACTGGAAGCACAGAGAGAGAGGGACACACCTTTGGAGTGTTTCCCCGAAGGCCTCTTGGGCAGTGACTCCTCCATGGAATGTGCTGAGGTGTGGAGCACGTTTTCCAAACTGTTGCTGACACTGTTGATGGGGGTCTCGGACCTTGGAGTGACCTGGGAAGGAAAAAAACCAGAGAACTGCATTAAGATCAACTGAGGGAACACACAAACATCACACCTTCCTCGGGAGGGAGAGAAGCACTTGGGAGAAGTTTCCTTCTTTTAAAACAGAGGGTGTTACTACTGATATTCCCCAAGTAACAGTTCAGGGAAGTTGTTTTAGTCAGCAGCTATTCACAAATCGAGATTATCTTGGCTAATCTATAAAGCTGCTTACAGTATAATTCTTTTTTAAACAATAGTCACACAGCAGTCAACTGGAGAGATATCGTAAGACCTTTAACCTCTCCACACCACAGTTTTTAACTTTGCAACAACAAAACCAGGGGAAAAGGGCTCTTGGAAAATGTCATTTTTATCTTATGTCACTGTGGTGGTTTTAGATGGAAGAGTGTTAATACAACAAGAAAAGCAGGGGAAAAAAAGCTCTTGGAAAATGTCATTTTTGTGTTATGTCTGTGCTGGTTTTGGCTGGGATAGAGTTCATTTTCTTCATAGTATCTGGTGTGGGGCTGTTTGGGATTTGTGCTGGACACTGGTGATGATTCTGGGATGCTTCAGTCTCTGCTCAGAAGGGCCCACACAGAGCTGAGGCCTCTCTGAGTCCTCATCCCACCCCACCTGCTGTCCTGGGGATGGAGCTGCCCATGGCAAGGGGGGAATCAATCCCTGGGTTTGCTTTGCTTGCATTGTGGCTTTTGCTTTACCCATAAACTGCCCTTATTTTAACCCACGGATTTTCTCACTTTTCCTTCTCTCTCCCCTTCCCAACCAGGGGGAGAGAGAAGGAAATAGAGAGAAGGGTTGCTGGCTGGGGTCAAACCACAACAATCACCTCCCCACAGCTGCACACTCAAGGCACTTCCAAATATTCCCACACAGATTACAATGAAAAATTCCAATTCAGTAAAAACCCAAATTTCTCATCTTTGCCATTAAAAAGCCTGTTATGATCATGTTTCAATGGAAGATTGTACACTACAAATGCCCAGGCAGAAGGTTGGAGCATCAACACAGACTCATATGTGCCTTCTAAACTGCATTTAGAGTGAGCCAATGTATTCTCACCACACTTAAACCCACAGACACAAACCAAAGGCATCAGAACAGGCAGAACTGGCAGTGCCCACTCCAGCTGCTGACACGGAGCATTCCCAGTGGGGCAGCAACACAGAAACATCCATCACTTGTACTGCAACATTCACCTCTCTCTGAGCATGGCAGTTCCTCTAAGAGAACAGAAGGGATGAGCACTTCCACCTGCAGGACTGAACACAAGGGTTGGAGCACCTTGAAGAGGAAAGGGTGCTCAAAAGAGGGAGTTGAGCCCAACAGGAGCACTCCCAGTAACTCCTCATAGTAACCACATTACTTGAAATTCAATTGTCATGTTCTGAACCAGCCTGGAATGCCAGTATGGAGAGCTGGAATTAGAATTTAACGTGGATTTTAGCCCTGCACAAACCACAGGAGAAAATGTGCATCTCAACACAACAAAATTAGTTATCCCTTACTCAGAGAAGAGCAACGAGGCTGGAGAAGGGACTGGATGTGGCACTGAGTGTCCTCTTAAACACCTCCAGAGACAGAGAACCCAACATGTCTTGATCCAACCCCACTGTGATCACCAGACCAGGGCATGGAGTTGGACCAAGGGTTGGACTTGATGATCTCGGAGGTCTTTTCCAACCCAATCCATTCTAGGATTCTATGGATGTGGCACTGAGTGAGAATCCACCATGTCTTGATCCAACCCCACTGTGATCACCAGCCCAGGGCACAGAGTGCCCTGGGCTGGTGATCACAGTGGGGTTGGATCAAGGGTTGGACTTGGTGATCTCAGAGGTCTTTTCCAACCCAACTGAGAAGAGCAACGAGGCTGGAGAAGGGACTGGAGCACAAGTGCTGTGGGGAGAGGCTGAGGGAGCTGGGGGTGTTCAGCCTGGAGAAGAGGAGGCTCAGAGGTGACCTCAGCACTGTCTGGAACTCCCTGAAGGCAAGTTCTGGCCAGGTGGGGGTTGGTCTCTTCTCCCAGGCACTCAGCAATAGGACAAGGGGGCACGATGGGCTCAAGCTCTGCCAGGGGAAATTGAAGTTGGAGAGCAGAAAGAAATTCTTTGCAGAGAGAGTGCTCAGGCATTGGAATGGGCTGCCCAGAGAGGGGGTGGATTCCCCATCCCTGGAGGTTTTTCAGCTGAACTTGGCCGTGGCACTGAGTGCCATGATCTGGTAAAGGGACTGGAGTTGGCCCAAGGGTTGGACTCGATGATCTCAGAGGTCTTTTCCAGCCCAATCCATTCTGTGATTCTGTGATAACTAAACACCTTCAGGTCCCTGTGAGGGCAAAGGCTCCCTCAGACCCTGTGGATTTGACACAGTGCCACGAGTTGGGACAATTTATGCTGGAAACAATACTTAGCACACCCCACCATTACATGTCAGTCAGCACACACAATAAAGTCAGAAATAGCACATCCCCACTCCATACAATTACCCATTGTAAGCTCCATTTTAAGACTGACATTTATAGATTTATATGCAATTTAAAGCAGCAGCACCAGGGAAAGACTCTGATATCCATAAAAAGCTTTATGTGTAAAGAAATCACACCAGAAAGGCAGATGTGAGAAAAGAGGAGGGTGACACATACCAGAAACCAGAGTTACAGGTACCTGATTTCCTTTTCAGCACTTAAGATAAAAAAATAAAGTTAATTTTATATGCAAATACATAAATATATGTATTATACAATGATATACTATTATACAATGATATACTATTATACAATGATAGACTATTTCTTCAGCACGTCCTCCCACCAGTAACAAAACATTCAAGCTTTCCCTCAGACCAGCCATTAAACTTCAGGCTCGTGGGGAGGGTGGGGAAGAGTTTAAATTTCCTTGTCAAAGTCAGTCTTTATCAAGGCTTATCTCACACAGTCTCTCTCCTGGAGCTCATTAAACTCTCCCTCCAGCCCGTTGCTGCTGGGAGGAAGTTCCAGAGGGCTGAGCACCGTCCTCCTGGCACAGGGAGAGGAGCGAGCTGGGAAATGAGAGTCAGGCAGGGCCGTGTTATCCCCAACATTCAGAACAATCAGAAATAGAAACACTTACAGCTCTTGAAACAGAGTAAGAACAGCCACAGAGCTTCAGAAAACCTCTGAGCAGGCAGTTTGTTACAATTTATTGCCTCTTATCTCCTATTCCCTCCTCTCCACTCTCCTTACAACAACCATCGCGTGCAGTTCATAATTTGCATTTTGTTTACACATAACCTCCATTTTTTTTCCCCCATAAAGATTTAATTTTTACATACTTGGTAAAGATTAATTTAGCCCATATGTCTTGTCTGACTGAGCTCACACTATCTGATTCCGTGGCACATCAAAGCCGTTCCAAATTGGCCTAGAAAAATCACAAAGCTCTGATTAGTTCCAAATGGAGCACTTTGTTAGGGAGCTGAATGGTGTTATAACCACTGAATCCCACTGCTTCCAGCTTCCATTCCAAATTTTAAATCATTTTTTCCACTGACTTAACCATAACGATGCTGCAAAAGGTTTGGATTTGTTTAGGGAAAGTAAAATAACAAAAAAAAACGATTTGCAAATTGATGTTTTATTTCCAAAATAGTAAACAGCTTTTTTTTTTAATAATTTGAGGCCAATCCAAAGAGAGGAATAATAACTTGACAGCTTGGAAATGCAGGAGACAATTGTCCTGGGAATGTTGGGAGAAACACTGGGAAAAGCTTCCCAGGAGATGCCCAGGAAGAACCTGCCCAAATTCAGCTGGAGAAACTCAGGGTCAGGTAAATGCTGGGAGGAATATTCCCAATTTATACCTAAACACTCCTGTATTCCCTGCTTTGGGCTCAGCACAAACAACTACAAGGAGTCACTGGATCCTGAATAAAGGACAAGGCATTCCAGGGAGATAAAGATTTGAAGTATTAAGCAAATTGCTCTGGAGCTTTTAGATCTGCAGCATCTCTGAGAAAGCCAAAATGCCATTAAGGAATAAACATCTGCTGCCCCAGAACCCTTCAAGGCTTGTTTGCTGAGGCCATAAACAGCCCACAGTAAAGGTGGATCTGTTGGCATCACAGGAACCAGGAATGTTCAGGCCATTCATCATAACAAACCACGGGAGTGACATTTTATAAATGCAGGAAAGGATCATGAATCATTCAAGGTCTAAGAGGAAACAGCACCAGACATTTAAATAGAGGACTTTGGATTTTTCAACAAATTGAGAACATCAGCAGAAACAGTCCATGGAAACCCACCAAATACAGCAGCAAGCCCAGAGTTAAATGTTATTCTCTGAGCCTGATCTCACCCTCAGCACAGGATTTTCCAGAGGACCAGGGAGAAGGAGAGCCCTGTGATGCACCTACCACAGTTTCACTGCATTATTCATAAATTAACATCAGAGTGGCTTGTTCAGTGACTCCAAAAGCTGCAACTCAACCTGGTGCAGAAGAGACTCTTGAAACTGTTTTTCATAACTCTGATGTTGCATCCTTGCTTGGAACAAGCTGGTCTAGTGGAAGGTGTCCCTGTCCATGGCAGGAGGTGGAACAAGATGAGCTTTAAGGCCTTTTCCAACCTGGATGATCCTGTGGTTCTTTGATCTGCTCCCTCCACAGCAAAGCATCTGGGCCACAGATGGACTTGGGATTTTCAGGATCCAAACCCTGAACACCTCTTGCATTTCCAGCTCAAGCAGTGGCCACAGCTGAGAATTACAAAGAAAATGGATCACTACCCAAGGACTGAGGCTCAGCCTGAATCATCCTGTGCCTCATTCTCCACAGTAATGATGGATCAGAACTGGTATCAGCCACTGGAAAGTGGATCTTTCCCAACATGGATTAGACAGAAGGATCACTGAGTGCTGCCCTCACACCTTCCACCTCCAGGAGTCACCAGGGAGAGGAACAATTGCTCCAACTCAGGGGTTGAGGACAAGGGTAAAGGGAACAGAAGTCATTCCTAGAATTCTGCCATTATCCATTTTTCCCATTTTCCCCTGCCATCCAACAACATCCTTTTTTCCCCACAGAGCAGGGATTTTCCTCCCAGCATCAGAGAGGTCCTGCAGGCTCAGATCTCCTTGGGACAGCAAAAGCAGCTCTAGAAAGCCCTCCAAAACCCCTTGACCCATCAAAAAACACACAGTGGGGGGAAAAAAAATAATTACTTCCCAGGTGGTGCTTCTCTTTCAGCCACTGCTGCCTGAGGTGGCTCTGCCACTATCCAAGACAGTGGGACACACTATGGAAAATGGTAAATCTGGAAAGCTGGACTCAGGAACAATCAGCTTTGCTCCCTAACAGCAAAGCCTTTCATAAGAGTAACAGGATTGATGGGGGTCACACTTAATGTGGTGAGAGTTTTACCCAAACAGCAATTATCTGTTCCTTTAAAAAAATAACAGCACAGAAAATACATGGTTTAATAGCAAAGTATTTGCTGACTTGGTTTGAAGTGGAGCCAATACTAAAAAAATCAACGTAGGCACTACCCAAAGCACATGGACACATGGAACAATGAGGTGGGATCCCAGGGAACAAAATAAGGATTTCTATACCTGGCTAGGTATGAAATTTAGGTCATGCTTTACACAGGAAAAGTGAACAAAATATAAGAGCACTGAGTCAGTTAAGTGAGTGACACAAACACTGTCCCACTGATCACACAGGGAAACTCACACAGGGAAACTCTTCCACATGGCATTCAGTTTCCAACAATGGCCAGTGATATTCTGGGGAAATCCCACAGATAAATGTTTCTGTCCATACTGGCTTTGGAATTCTCCATTAAAAAAAGGGTTTTCATAGCCATAAATTGACCTTCAGGCTCGAGGCTGCAGCAGGGAACACAAATACAAGTGCACTGAGGAACTGAGCACTGAATGAGGGGGGAAAACTCAACTCCTCTCCTGCCAGGTTCATACTAGTGAGTATTAACAGCAGCTTATTTTGAGGTTAACACCAAGGTCTGTAACACTGTGCAACTCCAGCAGAGGCCTGGTGGGAGGGGTACAGCCCTTGCATGCTCAGGGTGACAAAGCTGCTGCCTCCCAACACAGGGACAGAACCCAGGTCTGAAATAATTTGGGAAAATTGCTTTGCTCACGCTCAGCTGTCAGTCTGTCGATGCATGACAAGGTTAAACCCCAGCCAGAGGCAAGAGCCATCACTGCAAGGACCCAGCACTCAAAATCCACTGAGACAACACCAGGAGGAGCAGGACTGACCAAACATCTCCCCCTTAGTAGGAACAAGCCATTAGCTTGCCCAACTCCTTGAGAAACCACAGCCTGAGGCACCAGTTCTGCATTTGTTCCATACACAAATACCTGAATGTTCTCCCACTACAGGAAGAAAATTACAACCTGCTCCTGTGGGAGATTCAGGCTCTTCCCAAGGATGTTTAAGAAGTGCTCACAAACACACCCAACTTTGCACATACCCAGGAAAGGCCTCAACGCTTCAATTTACACACATTTAGTTGTTTTGCTGGACTGGGACATGGAAGCAACAAAGTGTTTGGTTTGTGCCAGAAATTCATGCAGTTCCAACAATCAGGGTCCACCAAAACATGCAAACATCAGGTGCATCCATGTTTGAACAGCTAGAAAAGATCCCCATTCTCAGGAAGATGATAAGAAGGGATCCCCCTTGGAACACAAAGGATGAAGAGGCAACTCCCAGGGAATGGGATAGTGGGTAATGGATCAGATGGTTTTGTCCTGTGAGACTCTGGAATGAAATGAGGCCTTGAATACTGCAGGACAATCACACACCTGCTCCAAAGCTCCTGAGAAATTCTGCACAACAGATGGACCAAAATAAGTCTGGGGTTGTGTTTTACAGATTAATTTCCACTAAATATCTTTTGCTTAAAGAATTGTGAACACAGTTAATGCAAGGAACATAATTCTACCATAGAGCCACAGGACTCATCAAATCTGAGTTTTACAAACCAATCATTGGAATCACCTCAAAATCAAGAGACCTGTAAATAACCAATCCTTGGAACACACAGTGCAGATATAAATGTGTGTCCCTGCCCCTTCACCTGACACCACCAAACCCTAAAAGCACAGGCAGAAGGGAGGATTCCTTACACTTCCCAAGAGAATTCCCAGTGCAGCACAGCCTTATTTGCCATTAAACCTTTACAATGTTACTCTCATGTTGACTTCAGAGCTACCACATTTATGTTGCCTTCACTGGGGTGGGGAGTTTTTCCCATGGGGTTGGAATATTTGGGAGGTAAAGGGATAGTCAAAGAAGCAGTTTGAAAACCTGCTGAAGTACAAGCCAAGCAATGACCCAGAAGCTTCCCCTGGTTAAAGGATTCATTGCCAACCTGGTCTCATCTGCAACAATCATAAAGAAATTATCTGATGAGTCACAAACCCACTGAATTCTATTTCTCTGTCCTTCCCCTCCTCAATATCCACTTAAGTAATGGCTTGAGTGTAATAAACCTACTTTGAATCATAAAATCACAGAGTCATTAAGGTTGGAAAGGACCTCTAAGGTCATCAAGTCCAACCAGCACCACCACCATGTTGTTCACCACGAAACCACGTCCCCACATCCACATGTTTTTTGAACACTCCCAGGGATGGTGATTCCACCACTTCACTGGGAATTCCCTTCCAATGCCTGACCACCCTTTCAATAAAGAAATTTTTCCCAATGTCCATCCTGGCCCAGCCTGAGGCCGTTCCCTCTCCTGTCCCTGTTTCTGGAGCAGAGCCCGACCCCTCCTGGTTTCCCCAATCCTGGCAGGGATTGCAGAGCCAGAAGGTCCCCCCTGAGCCTCCTTTTCTCAGGCTGAGCCCCCCCAGCTCCCTCAGCCCCTTCCCAGCCCCATTCCCTTTCCTGGACATGCTCCAGCCCCTCAATGTCCTTCTTTCTTCCACTTACAGTGAAAAAAAAAGACAACACTGGAAAATAATCTCCAACACATATGAAAAGTGTTCTCTTTCACTGTTTATCACTGACTTGGGAGCTCTTTAATTAAAATTAAGATCTCATTCTTAACTAACTGGTCTGATTACTTCTGGATCACTTGAGCTATTTTCAAAAACCCTGAAACCTCATATTGGCCTGAACACCTGTTAAAGGTTTACACCTCCCAATTATTGGATAATCCTACAATGGGAGGGATGGAAAAATTCTGGTTTAGCACAAGGCAAGAGCAAGGAATTGGGGTGTTTACTCATTACAAAGCAAAACAGATCTGGACCTTATCAATGTCTCTTAGCTCAATTTAATATCCATTTCAGATCCCAATGGAGAACAACTTCAATTCAAGTTCTTTTGCCAAAGAGTAAAGTCAAATTCTAGTTGAAGTGTGACAATGGTTCTCATTTGGACAGACAAATCAGATCCAGCATTTCTATAATAAGATTCTGTGGATTCACAAAAATCTTGTCTATATTTTTGGGACTAACACTCCTATAGTTGCTTTTTTTGCAGGATAAAAGACCCTCCAGAGCAGCATTCCAGAAGAGACCAGGCCTTCAGTGTTGCTCCACTGACAACAGTTACAAGGCAAGAAGCAGAAAAAAAGAGTAAATTTAAAAAGTGAAGTAGAATGTGCTCTCAGAACAAAAACTTCATTCAGCCAAAATGGGAAAACAGTTCATGGAAAAAACATCATCAGCATTAGCTCAACACAGATTGTTTTGGCTGCTCTGTCCCTGATGTTTGCATGTACAGTGCTTTTCCCAAGCAAGCTTGTTTAGGTCCCCAAATTCAAGTTCATCACCTAACATATGATCAGGCAAAGTAATTTGGTGGTAATTAACAGTTACTACAGAAGACCACTGTCTTCCAAATATTCCTTCATATGTCAAAGCTCATTTCTGAAACTATTGCAGGTTTGAGACTGAATCATTTTATCAGAGTCACAAAAAACATTTTAAACAAGAACTTCAGTGAGAGAAGAGCCAGAACTGGAAGCCTCACATTTTTAAACTTGAATATTAAATAAAGATACCTGTGCAATTCTGTTGCCTCAAGTGCTCAGAATTCTAAAAGGACATGCAAAGACCATGTGAGGGTTGGCACATGTCACCAGCTGGAAGGTACAAGACCTGCCCCTGCAGCTCCTGAGGTTGGTTTCATGTGGTTTTGAAAGTGAGATCACTCCAAGATAGCAACTACTGATATCAGTGAGTAAACACCTCTAATCCCTGCTAGCAACAGCTATGAGAACCTACTAAAGCCAGAAAATACCCTCAGTGGGTTAAGAGGCTAAAAATTCGGTTTGTCATGATTTATTCTGTGCCTACCAAGCTCACAGAAAAGCCAAAGGCAGCTGAGACTGAGGTTGCTTTGACTGTGAGGGCTTAAGGACTGAGTTTCACCCCAACAAGGGACAGTTTTTTATATCACTCCACAGGTGAAATAGAAATCCCAGAATATTTCTGAATGGAGTTATGGCCATTCAATCCCCTGAGGCAAACAGTGCAGACAGAGGAAGGTATTTCAGGACCCCTCAGAGGATCAGCTCTCTACAGCTCCCAATAAACATTCTCCAGAGTGGTGGGCCCTGAACAGGCTCCCCAGGGCAGTGGGCACAGCCCCGAGGCTGCCAGAGCTGCAGGAGAGTTTGGGAATCTCTGAGGGACAGGGTGGGATTGCTGGGGTGTCTGTGCAGGGCCAGGGACTGGACTCAATGATCCCTTCCAGCTCAGGATATTCTGTGATTATCTGGCAGTTTTACATGAGCCTGTGGAATCAGCATGAGTGAAAAATAGTGCCTTGTGCTACAAACTGGAAATAGCCACTGGTGCAGTATTTGGAGGCTGACTGGGCAAGAGCCCTTTCCCCATTCACAAGATACCAACCTGAAATGGCCACATAACTCCAGAGTCACTGCCTCTTGTTCCTCCCAGCAGAAAAAGCTGCAGCAGAGCAGCTACTCCTGCCCCAGCTCTGCAGCTGAACCACAACAGCTCACAGGACCACGCAATGACCAGGGCTGGAAGGACCTCAGAGCTCACCTTGTCCCACCCCAGGGGCACCTTCCACCAGCCCAGGCTGCTCCAAGCCCTGTCCAACCTGGCCTTGGACACATCCAGGGATGGGACTCCACCACCCCCTGGGCAGCCCTTTCCAATGCTTCACAACCCTTCCCATGAAGAAATTCCTGCTGATGTCCAACCTGCCCCTCCCCTGGCACAGCTTGAGGCTGTTCCCTCTCCCCCTGTCCCTTGTTCCCTGGAGCACAGCCCAACCCTCTCAGCTCCCCTTTCCTGACAGGAGTTGGAGATGTCCCCTCCTGAGCCTCCTTTTCTCCAGGCCATTCCCTTTCCCCTGTCCCTTGTTCCCTGGAGCACAGCCCGACCCTCCCAGCTCCCCTCTCCTGTCAGGGAGTTGGAGATATCCCCACCTGAGCCTCTTTTTCTCCAGGCCATTCCCTCTCCCTCTGTCCCTTGTTCCCTGGAGCACAGCCCAACCCTCCCAGCTCCCCTCTCCTGTCAGGGAGTTGGAGATGTCCCACCTGAGCCTCCTTTTCTCCAGGCCATTCCCTTTCCCCTGTCCCTTGTTCCCTGGAGCAGAGCCCAACCCTCCCAGCTCCCCTTTCCTGACAGGAGTTGGAGATGTCCCTCCAGCCTCCTTTTCTCCCTCTCTCCTGTCCCTTGTTCCCTGGAGCACAGCCCAACCCTCCCAGCTCCCCTCTCCTGTCAGGGAGTTGGAGATGTCCCACCTAAGCCTCCTTTTCTCCAGGCTAAACAACCTCAGGAATCATTAAGGTTGGAAAAGACCTTTAAGATCATCAAGTCCAACCATCAACCAAGAGTGAACAACACCAGTTGAGTTTTCACCTCTTGCCAAAAGAGACATTTCATCATCACAGGTGTCCACAACACAAGCTGGAACGGGAAGTTCAAGGTGTTGGGAAAGAGCTTTGAGTCATTTTCCCTTCTCTGGGGGTCACAAAGCCAGAAGTGGCAATTCAGCTGCAAACCAGGAGGGATTTGGCTCCTGGTTTTCATGTGCCCTCGTGCTTTCAGCTGCCTCCTTTGGGAGAGCAGCACTTTGCCCTCCAACAGACACAGCCTGCAGGTGCCAAGTGCTGCCCAGAAAACCACCCCATCTCCTTTGTGGCTGAATTGGGCACCCCAGGGTGCAAAACCAGCCCAGACACTCAGCTACAAACATTTCCAGTTAAAAATAAGCTCATTACTGTTCACACCAGGAAGAAAACTGTTTAAGACATGATTCCTCAGGTATAAATACCTGGACTTCATTCAAAGACAACTGGCATTGTTTCAATTTTTATAAACCATTCAGCCACCTTAGATTTCATGCCTGCAAGGAAGAAGTTTGAGGAACCCACAACTCTGGTTCTGCAAGTGCTGGCACCACTCAAAACCAGAAGAAAGTACAGGAAAAGGGGCAGGAATAAGAACAACCTTTCTGCCAAGGGGCAGTGGAAGGGCAGGGAATGGCTGGAGCTGCCAGGGCAGGGTTAGGTTGGATGTCAGGGAAAGGTCCTTCCCCCAGAGGTTGGTGGGCACTGAACAGGCTCCCCAGGGCAGTGGGCACAGCCCTGAGGCTGCCAGAGCTCCAGGAGGGTTTGGGCAACACTCTCAGGGACAGGGTGGGATTGTTGGGGTGTCTCTGCAGGGCCAGGGGTTGGACTCAGTGATCCCTTCCAGCTCAGGATATTCTATGATTCCACCTCAGAGACCAAACCAATGTGGAGAGAGCAGCATTTTCCCTACTTAAGGCAAGGAAATTTAATGTTCATTTTATACCATGACTCTAATAATTGCTGACCTACTTAAAGCCAGCCACAGCCACCTTCTCCTGCAAAGTTAAGATTCACATAAGCCAAGAAGCCCCTCAAAAAGCACAAATTAAAGCAAAAAGAAATACATGAGCAGCTGGTTTGAGCCTCCACATAGTCAGCAACTGCAGTCAGTGAAAGAAAACAGGATAAAACAGTGGTTTGCATCACTGACCAACTTCAGATGTGTTCACCTACCCCCAAAGCAACTTGAAGAATCATAAAATATTTACAGTGTCCTTTTATCAACAGTTCAGTCTCTTCACTATTGGACACAAGTTATTTTTGAGAGATTTCACTGTAAAATGGGAAAGAGACAGGAGATGGAAAAAGGATGGCAAGCTCCAATCCTCTGGAAAAAATTATAGCTACTATCAAGCTGGGCCATATTTTAGCAGGACTGGCTGACCAGCAGCAGCAGCACATTCCCATTTGTTTCTGCAAGGAGAACAAAGAGCACTGGTCGGGTGTTTTGTTGCATCTCCCTGAACAAACAAGTTCAAGGTAAATCAGAAACTGTAACAGCAAAACAGGCAGTCACAAGTTAGTGCCTATTCCACCCTCACAAGGAGAAGCTGCAGGATAACCGTTCACAAAGAGCTCACTCCATCACAGATCCACAGCAGCTTCCCAGAGTCTCTCAGGGCCTCAGATGGCCACGATTTGTCCCTCTCCTGAATTCAGGATGAGCTCAGGGAGGTTTGTGGTGAGCACTGAGGAGCAACATTCACACCCAGCCTCACGTCCCAGCTCGGCGTGGCTCGTGTAGTAAAGCAACAGGAGCCCTGAGAAAGTGCTGGCACCAGCGAGGGAATTCTCCTCCAGTTCCGAGGAGCAAGAGGAGCGCAGGACTCTTGGCAGGCAGCAGCTCAGGGCACTCACTTTCTCTCCACATCCACGTTGGTTTTTTTTTTCTAGGTGATGTTACAACACGAGTGTTGTCACAACATGACTTGGTAACATCACAAGATCTGAGGATCCGTGTTGGAATTTATTTGCGCATATTTAAACGGCGCTCAGCGGAGAAAGACATTGTTTCCACTCGCTGCATCCAACTCCCTCCTTAAGCCAACTGTTTACTCCAAAAGTAGCGAAATTACCCCATTAACAATGAAAGAAAATAACGAGCTGAAGGAAATCTGTATCAGCTCGAACAAAACGCACATGCACAGGCTGTGAAGGCAAAGTCACCTTTGTGTTCCCTCTCACCCGCTCTGCACTTACCCAACCAGGATTCTTCAACACCAATTTTTATAAAAATGTATTTTTTAAAGACATAATATTTCCATGAGCTCAGAAGAAAAAAAAAAACAACAAATCTAATGGCCATCCTGGATGCCTTAATGCTGGCAGGAAAAATGGCAGGATGGATTCTCCGTCCATCTTAGATTGACAGAAATAGTGCCAGAGTTTTCAGCTCCATAAAACCTGCAGCTCTGAAAGCACACTCTAAAAACCATTCCAGCTTCCTTGATTTTATCTTTTTTAGCTCATCTTATTTGGGGAAAACTTGTGTATGATTTGCAGTGTTTCCTTTCAAAGCCAGGGTCGGTGCAGCTTTTGAATAAGGGAAGCTGCAAGTAGTTAAGTATCTGAAAAGAAGCTCTTTCTGGTTTTAATTACCCCCTTCTACATCCTGTGTGAAATATTCTTTCCAGATCTGTTTTATTCACGCAGGGTTTTAAACTGAATGAAGAGGCTTTGCCATAGCTCGTTCTTCCCCTTTGATACAAAAGGTACAAAGACATAGGGAGGGAAGAGTAAGAAAAATAGGAAGTTCAACACTACTCATCCAAAATTTACAGCGCGGAGGTGCTTAAAGAAACACGAAATTGGAAGGACATTTGTATTCAGGGGAAGACTCTGCACAGATTTCTGTCTGGGCCTGAAATTCAACATTCATTCTGGAATCTGTGGGGTCCTCAACAGCAGCTTTTATTTATTTGGGATTAGCCCAACACGGGGCTTTTCACAGCTTTTATTGCCCCTCTTTCCCAAGCCCCAACATCCTCAGCATCTCAGCCCGTTAACTGCTCACAAGCACCCGCTAAGCTGCTGCTTAGTTTGAACATTCAAAGCAGGTTAAAATCGGGCAGAAAGACAGTTTGACTCGCTAATTTGTAGCAATCTGAGAGCCATTAAGGAGTCACACATCTAATTACCAACAGCTCGTCTTAAAACGTTTCTATGTAGCTTTACTGCAACTGAATGAAAGAAAAGCAACATAATGACAGCGAGCCCCGAGAATACCCGAGGGTGACAAGAAACCACAACATTTCTTTTAGTTTACCAACAGAAACTCCAAACGTTTGTCATCGCATCCACCTAAACAACACCCAGACTCACCGAGACGCCTCTGCCACTGGACAGCTACTCCCAAAGCGGAGCCTCCTCTCCAACTCCTTCCAGGGAAACTTTTTAAGCAGATGTTTGCTCCTGAACCTGGAGACTCGCTTGTTTCCCTCCCAAATCACTGCCTTTCCACGCAGCAGGGCAGGACAGTCCCCCAGAAAAAGCACTGAGGAGCATTCAGGGAAGGTTTGTATTGCTGCTCTTAATCTGCTGGTGAAGCCCTTCTCATTTAAATGCCACGAGCACCCAAAACCTCCAAGTATCCTCCGTTTCTGCCCTCAGCCGACCATCCCCACCATCAACCAAGCAACCCTGCCAGCCTCTTCAGCTGCCACTGAGCACTAAAACGCCCGTGCTCCACACACAGCAAGTGCCACTCCAGCGTGGCAAAGCAGGATACCCACCTTATGGCAGCCAGGATAGGTTGCCATGGTGTTGAGGGTAGAGGTGCTGGGATTCTTGCTGGTGCTGGCCATGATGTTCTGGATCTGCGTGAGCTCCTGCCTCAGCACCTGCTTCTGGTGGAAGCTGAACGCCGGGTGGTTGGATGCCATGGTGAAGAGCAGCAGGAACTCATCCCCCGTGCGGCCCTCGTTGAGCTGCAGCCCGTAGTTGTTGATGACCGAGTCGATGTGGGTGAGGGTGCGGAACAGCACCCCGGCGGCCTCGCGGTGGGCAGAGCCGAGCAGCGCCAGCGAGACCAGCAGCTTGCTGCGCACCACCTCGTCCGTCAGGTTGGTGAGGCTGCCCAGGTCGGCCGGGTTGTTGGCCTTGATCTCGGAGTCGCGCAGGGAGTGGTAATCCTTGCGGGCCAGGTCCTCCAGGCAGGCGCCCAGGAAGCGCAGCTCCAGCGGGATGCACAGGTCCAGGAGGCCGCACAGGAACTCCACGCGCTGCGGGGAGGGCAGCTCGGAGAACCAGCGGTACACGCCGTCCCGCTGCAGCCGCGGGCACCGCTTCTCCACCATCGTGCCCCGCGCCCCGCCGGGGGCTCGCACGCCCGGCCTGGGGCAGCCCCGGGCGGGCAGGGCCGGGCCGGGCCCCGCTGAGGGCGGCGCAGGCCCGAGCGCTGAGGCGCGGCCTGGCCGCGGGGTCCCCGCCCGCCGGCGGCCCCGAGGAGGGCGCTGCGCTCCCGTTCCTCTCCCTCACGGGGCGGCTCCTCCGTCCCTGCGCCGGGCGCCCGGTGCCTCCATGGCGCGGCGCGGGAAATAATCCCTGACGGGCGGAGGGGGACGGAGCGGCGCGCTCGGCGCTGCGCGCAGGCGGAGGGATCCCGCGGTGAGCAGGCTCGGCCGCGAGCGGAGCGGGTGGGACAGGGAGCGACGGGCGCGCTCGCTCCCGGCCTGACCCCCGGCGGGACACGCCCCCCGCAACGCTCATTGGCCCAGCTGGGAGCCCGCGGCTGCTGATTGGCTGACGATGGGGCTTCGCCACGCCCCCTCCCTTGCGCACGAGAGCGGGGTCTGGGGGCTTGTCAGTTTCCCTTAGCCCCGCCCCCGGCACTGATTGGTCGGAGGGGCTGTTAAATAGGGGAGGGGCGGGACCAGTCGCCTTTTGTGTGGGGCCGCCCGTGGGCAGCGGGTGCGGCGGGGTCGGGGCTGTCCCACTGTGGGGGCGCTGTCAGGGGCAAAGACCCCGGTCAGGGCACGGCCGTGTCGTGCTGACCCCTCAGAGGGAGCGTGGTGAGGAATTGGGGCCTGCCCGCCCCTCGCAGCTGTCCCTGCAGCCTGCAGAGGGGCCTCAGGGCCCACCCTGGCTGACCCCAGGCCGGGTGGGTCCCCTTGCCCTCCTGCCTCGTCTCCACCACGGCAGCTGCTTGTCCTGTCTGGCACTGACTCAAAGTGCCGCCCACGCTCTTTGCTGGCTCCAATGTGGGGCAGTAGGTGCCCTTTCCCTCACTCTTCAGTCAAACCCCCTCATGGCTACAACGCCCTGGTTCCTCAGCCTTTGTTTTGGGAATCCCCAGGGATGCTGTCCTGGGGGTGATGCCAAAGCCCCGACCAAACTCTTGGCACCAGCATCACTTTCACCACCAACAACCCAACCCTTTGCTTCAGGTTGTCTTTAAATACCGTGTGGAAACCAAGCAGACACTGCAGACCTCTCAGAAGTGGTAATTCCCCCCATATTCCCACTCTGAACTGGGATCCTGGCTGAGGGTGATGCAGCAATGCCCCTTTTGTGGCAGCAATGCCCATTTTGTGGCAGCAATGCCCATTTTGTGACAGCAATGCCCATTTTGTGACAGCAATGCCCATTTTGTGGCAGCAATGCCCATATCGTGACAGCAATGCCCATTTTGTGGCAGCAATGCCCATTTTGTGGCAGCAATGCCCATTTTGTGACAGCAATGCCCATTTTGTGACAGCAGTGCCCATTTTGTGGCAGCAATGTCCATATCGTGACAGCAATGCCCATTTTGTGGCAGCAATGCCCATTTGTGACAGCAATGCCCATTTTGTGGCAGCTCTGCCAGGCTCAGGTTTGCCTGCAGATTGCACGGATGGCATCCAGGAGCCAAGAGGCAGAGACACAATCCCTGTTTTCCATAGTCTGTTTGGCCAGACTACACATCAGCTGGATAAATGACACGGGTGAAGATCTTTTAAGTGGGACAAGCCAGGAATAACATTTTTAAACGTAGCCCCAGGCAGGCAACAAATGAATCCAGACTTGATTTTTTTATGAGTCTAATCTTGGAAGATGGACCGTGTGCTTTATTTTCACAAGTGCAATTTTGCTGCGCTGCCCATAAACAGGAGGCCCAACACTGATGGTTTTAGAGGCAAAATTGCATTTTGTCTTGAGTTGATCTTTATGGGATGCACAGACGCCCAAATGCAGCCAATGAGTTGTGTGACCACTTGTGTTGGTGTCACAGAAGAGAGAAAGGCTCATTCCTTTGGGTGAGGGTTTATTGGAAATCTCATTATACACCTTGCCAAGACGAACGGCTGCACCACAAAAAATTCCAAATGCTGGTAGTTTATCCTTTTTTATTTCCCTGTGGAATATTGCAAACCATCAGCTGCGTTTATTGAAGTCCCACTGAAATGCAAGATTAAGCAGGGGGAGGACTCTGGGCTTGCATAATGTCATATATTGTAAAGACACACAACCCCTCCTCTGTTGCAGATCCTGCTGTGAGAGGGTCCTTGAACATCCCACAGTCTCTCTGTGTCCTTTCCTTGCCGTGATCCGTCATCCAGTGCAAACCATATGGGCTTCCTTTTCCTGCCGTGCCCAGTATTGTCCATTGGAGGAAGGGATATGTGGAAAACAGAGGAAGTGCTCTCAGTCCCTTAGGAAAAATCTGCATTGAATTCCATCCAGCACGGGCCAGGCAGTTGCTGTGAGGATGACGAGTTCTTTGGTGGCTTTTCTGCTTATATTGATGTCTTTATCCATCCTGAAAGCACATCCTTTATCCACTAATCCATCCTGAAAGCACCACGCTGTGCTCAAAGTCAGCTTTCTGTGGCAAGGTGAACGTTTAAACTTTTCTGCTTGGGAACCAGGTCCAAGCCTGAGCCTAAATAAAAGTTTGAATGAGAATTCTGCTGCTGAAGAGCAAGTCTGTGTTTGCAGCCAGAAATTGTTTGTCTCCGATGCCAGACAGCAGGACAAACTAATCTGAAGTGTAATATATGAACTGGGAGCCTCTTCTCTGATTAGAAGTGGCTTTGGGTGAAGTCTGAGGAAACCAGGAGGAGCGTGACATATAATTCTGTCCCCAGGAATTCCTGGTGAGCCAGCAGGCAAAGCAAGGAATGCCCTCAGCGAGATAAATCAGCGGTGGAAGGGCTCGTGTTACCGACACAGCGGGCGGGGACTGAAGGTCGTGCCGGGGTGTCCCCTCGGTGCGTTCCCTGCACAGCCCTCGGGACGCCGAAACTGGCTCCTCCTTTCCTCCCCATATCACTCTGTTTCCTCCGTCCTCTCCCTGAAAATTCTTTTTGTGCACCCTTGGGACAACTGGGAGAGTTTGCTTGCTGGAATAATCAGTAAATAATAACTAAGAGTGAAAATATTGTCCTTTTTTCAGAGCGTGTAGAGGCTGTTTCTGGGTGGAATGGGAGAGGTTCAGCTCTTCAACACTGCTTCAGTTCTCACCTGCTGGTTTAAGGGTCTGAGTTGTCCTACTTGGATTTCCTCAATCCTGTTAAACCAACGAGCATGGCTGAAGTGATTCTTTTCCTTCAGCGACAACAGAGCCCAATCCACCCAGATAATTTCTTTTTCATGTGACTTTGACTGGCATGTCCAAGAGCCTATAAAAATTAATTGAAATAATTCAGTGTGAGGTGGGTGGCTGAGTCCAGTGTGAAAGGACTTTATATCCATCCACAGAGTCAACAGAGATGAGAATTTCTACCATGGAAAAGAGAAGGGGGCTTTGTTTGGGAGGCTGCTGGTTAAAAGGCCAGTGGTGTTACCCAAATCCATCTCGTGCTCAGTGCTCCCAACCCACAGGACTCCTCCACAGGGACCTTTTCAGAGCTTTTTCCCATCCCATTTAGGAGCCTTTAGGGGTCTGTTCTGCACTTACAAAAACCTCTGCCCATTTAATGACACATTTGACATTTAAAACCTCCTAAATGTGGCTTAAATCTTAAGCGTTTCTGCCAGAAATTCAGCCTGGAAATTCCAACTCTTCTACCAAAACAACTCGCAAAGCCGTAGATGAACCCACTGCTGGCTTGGGTATGAGTCAGCTGTGATGGGCACCCTTCCTTGGTGTGGGTTCCAGCCCAGCCAGCTTTTCCTCTTTTGGGGACGGAATGCTTTCCCAGGATGATCTGCTGGGAGAAAGCCCACTCTTGTCCATGGATGTACCTAAAGCCTGACAGACCAACTCTGTATTTCTTGGAGTGAGACCTCTGGGGACTTTCACCCTGGAGCTGCTGCCTCCTTTTCATAGAATCACAGAATCACAGAATGGATTGGGCTGGAAAAGACCTCCCAGATCATCAAGTCCAACCCTTGGGCCAACTCCAGTCCCTTTACCAGATCATGGCACTCAGTGCCACAGCCAAGCTCAGTTTAGAAACCTTCAGGGATGGGGAATCCACCCCCTCTCTGGGCAGCCCATTCCAATGCCTGAGCACTCTCTCTGCAAAGAATTTCTTTCTGCTCTCCAACTTCAATTTCCCCTGGCAGAGCTTGAGCCCATCGTGCCCCCTTGTCCTATTGCTGAGTGCCTGGGAGAAGAGACCAACCCCCACCTGGCCAGAACTTGCCTTCAGGGAGTTCCAGACAGTGCTGAGGTCACCTCTGAGCCTCCTCTTCTCCAGGCTGAACACCCCCAGCTCCCTCAGCCTCTCCCCACAGCACTTGTGCTCCAGTCCCTTCTCCAGCCTTGTTGCTCTTCTCAGTTGGGTTGGAAGAGACCTCTGAGATCACCAAGTCCAACCCTTGGGCCAACTCCAGTCCCTTTACCAGATCATGGCACTCAGTGCCACGGCCAAGCTCAGCTGAAAAACCTCCAGGGATGGGGAATCCACCCCCTCTCTGGGCAGCCCATTCCAATGCCTCTCTCTGGAAAGGATTTTTTTCTGATATCTGCTCCTTTTGTGCTGCTCTGTGCCACCTCCTCACATTCCCTCTGCTCTGTCCCACCTCTCCCAAATTTCCCACTGCTGCTCATCCCCTGCTTTCCAAAACCTTGCTCTGAGCTGCCCTTCTGAGCTGCCCGACCTCCTCCTCTCCCATTCCTCCTCAGCCTCGCTGGAATCCTTTGATCCTGCGGCTCCACCCCAGCCTCCTCCTCCTCCTTTCCTGCCGGGATGCGGTGAGTGACAGGAGCAAGAGCGTTTCGTGCCTCTGCGCCGCTCCACGGAAGGGAAAGATAAATATTGCTGTTGCATGTTCGCTCAACTACTTCTGTAATCACGGGTTATTTCCTGCAGGGTTTCGCGCAGATGCTGCAATTGGAGCTCTTGGGTTTGAAAAAACAAACAAACCCCAGCTTTGAAGCGCATAGAAAAATATCACGTGGACTTTGGGAAAAGAGGAAAAAAAAAGAGCCCAAAAGCGGCCAGATGTCGGGCCTGCAGCATCCCTCGCAGTTTGTCTTTCAAGTGCTGAACCGGGTGGGTTTGGGCAGGGTGGAGGAGAGAAAAGGTGTCCTTGCGGGGACAGCAGGACGAGCAGGATGGATTAGAGGCTGGCGGGGATGTGTGTGCGAGTGTCACTGCCCTCTGCCGATGGACTCCGGCAGGCACGCAGTGCCTTTAAACACAGGTTTTCCAGGTTTTTATCCAGCTGGAGGCGTAAGAGATAAAATAAGCTCACCTCTCCCTGAACAGAGATCCCCCCTCAATCCCCATCCTGCCTCAGAATTGGAGGTGTCAGTCACCCTTGTCCATGTCCCCGGTGTCCCTTCCCCATGGGCACAGCACTGGCACATCCCTCCTTGGTCCAGGCAGACCTTCATGGTTCCCTGTGGGACCTGTTTCAGTGTGAACCCCCCAGTCCCTCCCTGCCAAAGCCCCTGTCCCAGCTCCCTTCCCTCACTCCTTGCATCCAGCTCACAAAGTGCTGCTGAAGAAACGCTCCTGGTTTCACCCACCTTTCCCTGCCTGTGCCTTGGCCTGTCCTGCTCTGTGTGGCTGCAGGGATGGGGATGTCTCTGCTGAAGCTGCAGCCTCCCTGTCCACACCACCCCATCCCAGGCCAGCTGTTCCCTCTGGATTCCTGTCTCTGAGAGATTCCTCACTTAAATCTCTCCCCACTGAAGTCACATTTTGGGTGACTCTGCCAAACAAGGGATGTGCAGCAACCCAGTGTAGAGTTGTCCTCTCTGACCCACAGGCTGGTTCCAACCCTCATCCATTACACAATGTTAATTTACTCTTTGCTAGAGCCAAAACACTTTAGAGCTGGAAAGGAAAATCTGGAAGTATTTACTTGATTATTCCAGTGACATTCCTTGGGGTGTTTTCACATCATTTCCCTCCCCTCGCTGCCTTTGGTCAGTATTCCAATAACCAGCTAGATCTGTTTCAAATGCTTGAGGAGAAAGCACCAGCAAGAAAAGGAAAGTGCCCAAGTATTTACTGGATATGAATGTAGAGTTCAGTGTTCTTTGCAATGTTTGAAATTCATGCTGCACTTGGTTATAGAAATATCAGCTTGGCAAGAATCCTGGAATGGTTTGGGTTGGAAGGGAACTTAAAGACCATTTGTTCTGTCCCTTCCACCAGCCCAGGTTGCCCCAAGCCCTGTCCAACCTGGTCTGGGACACTTCCAGGGATGGGGCAGCCACAGCTTCTCTGCCCAACCTGTGCCAGGGCCTGCCCATCTCCACAGGGAAGAATTTCTCCCCAATATCCCACCTATCCCTGCACTCTGGCAGTGGGAAGCCATTCCCCCTTGTCCTGTCTCTCCATCCCTTGTCTCAAGTCCCTCTCCAGCTCTCCTGGAGCCCCTTTAGGCTCTGGAAGGGGCTCTCAGGTCTCCCTGGGCCCTTCTCTTCTCCAGGTGATCCCCCTCCAGCTCTCCCAGCCCCTCATTAGGGGGCTGATGTCACCTGTCCCACCTGCAGGTCCCACACTCAAACCTTTCTGTGCAAACTCCCAATATTTACATGTTGTGATGCTGGAATTGCACACTGGGGATGATTTCCTCAAGAAACCCACAAATAACTTCTGAATGACAACCAAAATGAGAAAATTGGGATTGGTTCGTGGGCAAGTCATGAATAGAAACAGAGATGAAATTAGCTGAATGAACTGTTCATTATGCATTATTCAGCCAGCTGTACTAATTAGTGCCTTAAGGACTGTTTCTGTTCCCACTGCAGCCAACTCCAAACTCCTTTTGATTTCAGTGGGAGCAGGACAGAGCCCTCAGAGGATGGGCCTGGTGCCTGCTCCTTCTGCAATGCCTTATGCTTTTTTTTTTTTTACTATTTCTTACCAATTCCAACTTTGTGTGTCTTCCATTAAAAAGGATTCTAAAATGTCCTGTGTGATGACCAGTTAATTGCAGGAAAAGAGACATCTCATCAGTCCCAGAGCATGTGTCTTCTGCCCAATGTGTTCTCTGAAGGGGAAGGTTTTTCATGTCTTCCTCTGCTTTGCTTTCATCCAGACTAAATGGTACTGAGGAGGAGAGAAGCTTAAAAGCCCTTTGGAAAACACAATCAATCCAGAAATGTCACTGGGGCAGAAGGTGCTGGAATTCAATATTTGCACTCTGAGCCCAGAAATTGCAGCTGGGCATTTAATATTATTTTTTTTACTGTATATGGATAATAGTTGTGATATTTCTTCCCCACTAAAAATTCCTACAGCTCTGAGCGTGGCAGTGTTAGAAAAAAACACCAGTTCAAAGTGGTGCCTCTGTCAGAGACTTGCATCAATAGCAGATCTCCACCAAACCACTTGTTAGGGACCAGAATAACATCTTTCATGTCCTTCTTTTTCTCACCAGGGGAACACCTTCAAGAGAAACAAAACCTGATCCTGGTGTGGCTCATGAGAGGCTCCAAAGTCCTGCTTCCTGCTTTATTCTGGGTTGCAAAGGCCATTAATTTGGAGAGGCACAACTGCAGATCATTATCCACATCATTTTTCCAGCTGGTGATGAGGCCACAGAGAACCCAGATGGATGTTCAGATCCTGCGCTGAACTTGAAGGCATCACATTTAAATGAGTTATTCCAGTCTTGCTCCAGAGTCCTCTGTCCCTCCATTGCAAGGCAGAGTTGTTTTCCATGGGGACTGTGTAGGGAATTGCTGGCCAGAGGGCATTTTCCCATTTCTATAGGCACATAAAAGTTTTCATAGAATCATAGAATGGATTGGGTTGAAAAAGATCTCTGAGATCATCAAGTCCAACCCTTGATCCAGCCCCACTGTGATCACCAGCCCAGGGCACAGAGTGCCCTGGGCTGATGATCACAGTAGGGTTGGATCAAGATGTGGTGGATTCTCACTCAGTGACACATCCATAGAATCACAGAATGGATTGGGTTGGAAAAGACCTCCCAGATCATCAAGTCCAACCCTTGGTCCAACTCCAGTCCCTTTACCAGATCATGGCACTCAGTGCCACGGCCAAGCTCAGTTGAAAAACCTCCAGGGATGGGGAATCCACCCCCTCTCTGGGCAGCCCATTCCAATCCCTGAGCACTCTCTCTGGAAGGAATTTCTTTCTGCTCTCCAACTTCAATTTCCCCTGGCAGAGCTTGAGCCCATCGTGCCCCCTTGTCCTATTGCTGAGTGCCTGGGAGAAGAGACCAACCCCCACCTGGCCAGAACTTCCCTTCAGGCAGTTCCAGACAGTGCTGAGGTCACCTCTGAGCCTCCTCTTCTCCAGGCTGAACACCCCCAGCTCCCTCAGCCTCTCCCCACAGCACTTGTGCTGGATTTTGTCTATCCTTTTCCCATAGATTATTTTCCTCCCAGTTCCTTGGATCCCTTGGTGAGCAGCACCAATGCAGCTCCATGTGCTGCTGGTGGGTTTCTACCCCAGCCTGACCTGATGTGAAGCTTCTTTGGGTTTTCACCCCAGCAGTTCTGTAAAATTCCCTCCTGGAAAAGGAGCAGAGGATGTACCACCAGCTCATCCTGCAGGAATCTCCACAGCCCCACTCTGGGCTTCTCTCCACAGACTGCCTAAAATGGATATAAAGGAGCCTCGGCGTGGAATTTATTTTCTTCCTAAGACCATCCTTAAAATAACAAACACCAGCAAACTGGTGACATGTGGTACATGTGTTTGAATAACATGGGCCTTCTGTTTGTAATAGAGGAAACTCCAAATAACTCTTTGATTTGTTGTTTCCTTTCTTCTCCTTCCTCATCTCCTCCTCCTCACTACCGTGTACAAATCTGTTCTGCGAGCTCAGAACCAGCTCCCTCTCCCCTGCCCGGCTTGTTTGGACGCCATCTGATAGTTATTTAATTTCCTCTTCGCTTCTTACACAGCTAATATTTATCTTTCCTCATGGGATTGCGCCTTTGTTTACACGCTAATGTCAGGGGGTGAGGGCAGCGCTTTTTGGATCCCGCAGACCGAATTCCTGCCCTCTGACTGCGTCTCATGGAATAGCATCTTCCCTGCGGGCGCTTCAGGGACCGGCACCGGAGCAGAGATGGGCATTAAAAGCTGTTTAAAGTCAGCACGGGCAGACATCCCTTTCCAAAGGGGGATGTGGAGCCAGCGGGGCCGCTGCTGTGGCAGGGAAGGTTCCATCTGCATCAGGCTGTTAAAATCTGCCTCCTTAATTGCTTCCCCAGAACGAGGAACCGCGGCTAATTACCATCTCTCCCTCTTTCTTAAGGCAGCACGGAGTTTAAACAGAGTCAAAAGTGCACCATTCCCAAGAATCCGGCTGGAAAGGCAGGATCTTCCCAGGTGCCGTTTCCCTTTGTTCAAAGCCACCGACTTAGGAACCATCTTTTCCTCATTAAATTTGTTTCCTTTCAGCGCTGCTCCTTTCCCTTCATTACCACATGCTTTTTTTTTTCAGCCCTCATGGCTAATATCACAACTATAGATCTCGGGGTTATTTATAGCCCTAAACTCCGCAGAGAGCTGTGTGTCTTGTTGCTGTGGAAACTGGGATTCTAAAAGTAAGAGGATGTTAAAGGGAATTTAGAAGAGACCTGCTGAATTTCAGCACTGGCTCTCACTTCCAGAGCTCTGTGTTTGATTGTGCCTTAAACTTGTGGGTAAAAGACATCCAAGGCTCTCAGCTGCCCCTTGGGAATACTGGGAACACTGGTCCTCTGTGGTTTTTGGCACATCACAGCCTGGTTTTCACTCTCTGTTGTGAGACAAAAGATGCTCAGGTAGCTCTGGGGGTGCTCATGTCTTGGTGTCAGCAATGGCACATTTGCCAGGCTCAGGCCAATCTGCCTTTTTTTTTCCCCCCACTTTCATTGTGTTCAGGGAGCCTTTTGCCAAGGAAAATACCAGCTTAGGTGCTGCTGAGTTTGTAAACATCCTGCACATTGCAGCCAATCATGGAATTATGGAATGGTTTGGGTTGGTAGAGACCTTAAAGCCCATCCAGTCCCACCCCTGCCATGGGCAGGGACACCTTCCACTAACCAAGGTTGCTCCAAGCCCTGTCCAACATGGCTTTGGACACTCCCAGGGATGGGGTAGCCACAGCTTCTCTGCCCAACCTGTGCCAGGGCCTGCCCACCCTCACAGCCAGGAATTCCTTCCCAATATCCCATCTAAACCTACTCCTTTTCAATTTGAAGCCATTCCCTCTTGTCCTATCACTACAGTTCCTGGTGAAGAATCTCTCTCCAAGGCCTGGACCAAGCTCTTCTCCAGAGCTTTGAGACTGGCATGGAATAGCATTTTCTAGAAATTAGATCTCATTGTATGAAACAGTTATTTAAATTATTGTCTCTGGGTGTATTTTATAAAGGACAAGAGTGGGATTGATGGGTTGGGTCCCACTTCGTGCCCTGCTCCTCCTCTGGCATCAGCAATGGGCAGACTCTCACGTGGCAGAAGGGCCATCTTTTACCTGGGGCAGGGATCTCACTGTGCCACTCATGGAAAAGCCAATCCTTCCCCATGATACCTCCAGGGATCCTCAGACCAAAGCCAAGTTCCAAAAGCCACCAGTGTGCCACCCCCTCTGCCTGCCTGGCTGTCTGAGCCTGGCAATCCTCACAGGAATGCTGTGCCTGCCACCGCCCAGGATTTTTCCAGGCCTTTAACTGCCAGGTGTACCCTCTACCCGGGCACAAATCCCTGGACAGCTCTGCCAAAGGGCTGAGTGCTTCCCTGGCTATGGGTGGCACTTTCTAGCAAGAGCTAAGCTTTAAAAACACCTTATAATCCAACTAGGAATTCTGTTTATGAACCAGCCCCAGAGCCAAGACCAACCTGGGAAGAGATTTGAGGTGTTTCCAGGACAACACACTTTGAAAAATATCCTGGAAAATGCCATCCTACTGATGTGGGAGAAAGGGAAGGACAGGCAATGTAACCTGACCATCCCACCAGCATGTGCCTTAAATTCCCAGACAAGGCACAAATGTCAGAGCTGAGCAGCTCCTGCTGTGCATTTCCATAAGTAAAGCAGCAATCCCTGTGTGCAGCAGGTTCCTGGGACTGGGGGGATGGCCAGGCAGCCTCTCCCTGCCCAGAGCAGCCCTGGCATTTGCTCAGCACACTCCCCAGCTCCGTGCTGGCTGCGAGTTACTGCTGGGAGATCACTTTAAAAATAGCAAGGCAGGAGCCGGGACTCGCAGAGCGAGGAGATGGTGATTCAGTGACTGAGCTTTTCCATTAGAGGGTGCCAGGAACCTACTGTTGCTGCAGACCCCGGGAATCATGGAAAATGGAACTTTGTCCTGGACATTTTGGGACCAGGCGAATCCATACCCATTTTTGGACCCGTTTTTGTACTGCCCAACGGGGCCAGCTGAAGTAGAATCGTAGAATCAGGGAATAGTCTGAGTTGTGGGGCAGCTGCAGGGGGGACACTGCTGCTAAAACATGGAAAAAGCAGGATGAAATCTTGGACCAGGAGATATCTTTGTCCTGGCCCAGCTTCAGCAGATCCTGAGCCACTTGCCTGTCCAGCACCAGGCTCTTCTGGAGCACGTGGATTTCTGGTGGCCAAGTTAACAAGGGGATAAGAACCTTCCTGGGATCAGTGGCTGGAAAGCTACAGGTGATGGTAGTGAGGGAAAAGGGAAGGGAAAGGGAGAGTGTCTACATCCCAAAGCCCAGCACTGCTTGGATCTGACAGCTTCTCCCATGGACTTCAGCTCCATGTTTGGAGCTGTCTGCTCCTGTCCCAGGGAGTGGGTGATTCAGAGCAGATCCTGGGACACCCTGAGCCCCACCAGCAGGACTGGTCCTTGCTTTTCTCACTGGGATCTCAGCATGGAGCAGGAGCACCAGTGCCTTGCCCAGGTGGGTGAGGGCTGTGCCAGCAGCCAGCACACAGCCTGGTTTTCTCCCTGGTTTTTGGAGGCATCTGGTTCTTCTGAACCCAAAAATTAGCATCATGTGTGGGGCAGTCTGGAGCAGTCTGATTTCATGGGATGGGAATAGCAGGATCCTGGGCTGCAGTCACATCCTCGTGGGAAGAGCCACTGACGGATGGTGATGGTGTCATCTTACATTGCTGGGGTGTCTTTCTTCCCAAAACGATCCTGAAGCATTTTGTGGGAGTAAATATAAACCAGAGGTATTTGTGAAGGAGGATGGGGTGGGATCCATGGCTCGGAGAAGCACAGCTCAGCAGTTTGGGATAGGAAGGGAAGAAAGGACATCTGACTCCATGGGAGGGAGCGCAGGCCAGCAGAGGGTACAGAGCAGCAACTGGCAAACCTGGGGCTGGGCCAAGCAAATAAACATAGGAAATGCTTGAGACTGATGAGAACCACGGGCAGCCTGCTCTGGTTTAGAGAGGTTTTTCTGGGACACTGGAACAGATGCCTGTTGCAGGCAGAGCGAGATCCCAGCCCAGCTCAAACCCTCACTGACTTCAGCTGGGCCAGCGTTTCATTGCAGATGGTTCTGCTTTTTCCCAGGATGTGATTTCCCATTTTTGGGACATATCCCTCTCCCACCCTCTGCCCAGCAGGCAGAGCAGGCTGGGGTGGTTTGGGAGGTTTGTACAGTGATTTAGGGATGGATTCTGTCAGGGCTGAGTGCTGCCAGCACGTCAGGAGGAGCAGAGGCTGCTCTGCAGCACTCCAGGGCTGTGTGGAAGCATTTGGGATCGATACATCCAGAGCTGAAGTCCAAATCTGAGTGCTCAGCAGCTCTGCTAATCAGTTGGGTGCCTGCATGCAGATGGAAATCCAGTTCCTTCCAAATTCTCCCTTTCAACAAATAACTTGGAAGCTTCTCACTCCAGAGTTTGACTTGGGCCCTTTAGTTTAAAAGTTCAGGCCTCTGTAAGTTCTTCAGTCTCCTGATGAACATGCAGGGCCTGGGATGTTTGAGGCAAGTGACAAGTTGAAGCAGGTCCTCATTTGGCATCATCTTTCAGCTTGAGATCTCCATAATTAACCATCCAAAACTCACGGGGTCTTGAAAATCCTGGTAATCATGAAGGAAGTTTGGAGGGAAGGATCAAGTAATACTGGGGAATATGAGCAGAGGGTAAAGGAGGGTGTTTGTGAGAAGAAGAGCATTTCTAGGAGGTGGGAGCCCAAGGGAGATTGTATTCCTGCCTGGAAATGAAGCTGGGTAAGAAATGAATGAGGTGGAGGGCAGGCAAGGTGGTTCCCAGCTGGGATTTTCCAGCTCCTGGGTTCCTGTTGTGCATTCCATCCTCGTGGAATTCCAAGCCCCCTCATGTTCCCATCCCTGTTGTCTCTGACAGTGACAGCTCCATTAATCTGGTTTAGAATCCTCAGGGCTTGGTTTCTGAAAGTCTCACTGTTCTGGGGCGACGTTCCTTTATCCCTCACCCTTTCTTTTCCTGCTGGATTATCCCATGTTAATAGGTCCATGTAATGCAGTCTGTTATTAACTGCTCCTGAATCCTGCTTGCTGATTCCTTAAGCAGATCTCAAACCCCCATGAATCTGGCTTTGACTTTTGTGGAGGTTTGCTTTGTGCTTTGCTTTTTTTTTTTTTTTTCCCGTGTAGGAAAACTTTCTCTTCCAGCTTTTGGGAATTTCACATGTTTATTCCAGACATGCTATTCCAGACTGCAGAGTGCATGTGTTTAAATCCCTACAAAACAGGCTGTAAGAAAGAAACCTTGTTGGAAAACCTCCATCAGATAGGGAATAAATCCTTCCACAGGTATTTATCTGCCCAGAAAAAGGTCCTTGGATGCCCATGTGTGATAATATTTCCTAAGGAAAGAATATGAGGAATGTCAACTCTTTACATCACTATTTCTTCTCGCTTCACTGAGAGACATTTCTTCTTTGTTATGAATTATAAATCTCTATTGCTACAGTCCAAACAATTCTGGGAACTTTCTGCCACTGGCTCTCTGAACCCAGGGAAATTCATTGTCCTTCCCATTTCCAGTGCTCAGAGCACTTCCAAACATTCATTATTCCCGTAGGAATTCGTGCATCAGCATCTCCATTAAACTGAGAGTGTGATCCCTCCTTTCTAATCAGGTGCCAAATGCTTGGTGGAGCTTTATTGCCTCCATCAAGAGCAAATCCCAAGGTTCAGGGCAGCACCTTTTCCAGAGGGTTAGACCAGAGGGAGTGAGTGTCCCTTTCTGACTGTGGCTGGGTGACAGCAGAGGTGCTGCCTTTGTGTCACCTCTGGCTGGTCCCTGCCTCAGAGTCCCCCTTGGTGAGGTCAGATATTCACATTCAGCACATTGGGAGGAAAAAAAAAAGCCATTTTGGCCAATATTTGCAATGCTCAGCTGTTGGAGTTTTCATGAATCACAGAATCCCAGGATGGTTTGGGATAGAAGGGACCTTAAAGACCATCCAGTCCCACTCCTGCCATGGGCAGGGACACCTTCCACCAGCCCAGGTTGCTCCAAGCCCTGTCCAACCTGACCTTGGACAGTCCCAGGGATGGGGCAGCCACAACCTCAACTCCTCTGAGTTGTGAGAATTTTCAGAATTACAAAAAAAGCGACTTCCTGTAGTTGTTAAGAAATGCCAGAAAAAACCCAACACCCCAAATGCTCCCAAAGCAAAAATGTACCATCTTAGTTGTTCATTTTATTAATCTCCTGCAGGTGGAAACCTGTCTCGGGGCTGAGCTGGGACAGAGGGAGCAGACATGTGTTTTGCTGTGAGGTTTGGCAAAGCTTTGAGGTGTGACCCTTCCTGGGTGGGCAGGGTGAGCTCCACATCAGCTCTGGTGAGGCCACACCTCAAATGTTGTGTTCAGTTCTGGGCCCCTCAGTTGAGGAAAGAGATTGAGGGGCTGGAGCGGGGCCAGAGAAGAGCAACGAGGCTGGAGAAGGGACTGGATGTGGCTCTGAGTGTCCTCTTAAACACCTCCAGGGACAGAGAATCCACCAGGTCTTGATCCAACCCTACTGTGATCACCAGCCCAGGGCACAGAGTGCCCTGGGCTGGTGATCACAGTGGGGTTGGATCAAGTCATGGTTGGATCAAGTCATGGTGATCATAGAGGGGTTGGATCAAGGGTTGGACTTGATGATCTCAGAGGTCTCTTCCAACCCAAGAAGAGAAGAGAAGAGCAACGAGGTTGGAGAAGGGACTGGAGCACAAGGGCTGTGGGGAGAGGCTGAGGGAGCTGGGGGTGTTCAGCCTGGAGAAGAGGAGGCTCAGAGGTGACCTCAGCACTCTCTACAAGTACC
Organism: Pithys albifrons albifrons; assembly: GCF_047495875.1. Lineage (NCBI taxonomy): Eukaryota > Metazoa > Chordata > Aves > Passeriformes > Thamnophilidae > Pithys > Pithys albifrons. The sequence goes on from NC_092469.1 coordinate 20,043,212, forward strand.
TGACAGGATGTTGTACCCTGGTGGGGGTTGGTCTCTTCTCTCAGGCAACCAACAGTAGGACAAGAGGGACTTAAGCTCTGCCAGGGAAGGCTTAGGTTGGATATCAGGAAGAAATTCTTTGCAGAGAGAGTGCTCAGGCATTGGAATGGGCTGCCCAGAGAGGGGGTGGATTCCCCATCCCTGGAGGTTTTAAAGGTGAGACTGGACGTGGCACTGAGTGCCATGATCTGGTGATCACCATGGGGTTGGATCAAGGGTTGGACCTGATGATCTTGGAGGTCTCTTCCAACCCTGATAGCTGATTCTATGATTCTGTGATTCCATGATTCCATGATTCTGTGATTCTGTGATTCCATGATTCTGTGATTCCATGATTCTGTGATTCTGTGATTCTGTGATTCTATCCCTGCAGCCCTTCCCATCACAGGGAGGAGCAGCTTTGCCTGTGGCAGGGATGGAGATGCCCCCAGCCTGCCAGGCCATCCTCCAGGCAGGTTCACTCCCCTGCCATGATGTCAGCCTTGAGCCCTGCCAGGCCCAGCGGGAGCACACGGTGACAGATGTCCCGTCACTGTGGGCACCTTGCCCGCCCCGTGGCCTCACATGGCCAAGGCAGAGGCTGCAAAGGAAGGCTGGGTTTGCTTGGGGAGGACTGGCCACCTCAGGGTTATTCACAGCCATCTTTCAGCTCTGGGGATCGGTCACTGTGGGCTTTCTGCACTGCCAGGAGGTATCCCAGACCTCCAGGAGGGTGATCAGGGTGGAAAATACACAGAGATGTGGTGGCTGGGGAAGTCAAATCCCTCCAGGTTGGAAAACACACAGAGATGTGGTGGCTGGGGAAGTCAAATCCCTCCAGGGTGGAAAACACACAGAGATGTGGTGGCTGGGGAAGCCAAAGCCCTCCAGGTTGGAAAACACACAGAGATGTGGTGGCTGGGGAAGCCAAAGCCCTCCAGGGTGGAAAACACACAGAGATGTGGTGGCTGGGGAAGCCAAAGCCCTCCAGATAAGGAGATTTGCCACCTGGGGTGAGACAGGCAAGGAAGAGCCACTCAGTGGTGCAGGTTGTGCCTTGCTTGAGAAGGAACTGGGATTTATCATGACCAAAGAGCTTGACACACATTTATTGTAGGATGGTTCAGTAAAATTAAAGGGCAAAGGAGACATTTTGGGGGAAAATCATGTTGGTTTTCCTTTGTTTTATTTTTCAGCTCCCAAGATCACAGTAGGCCAAAGCTGCCTCTGTCCTTCAGCAAACATCACAGAGGGATGGAGGAGGGAAGGAGGATGGGAGGCCACCACCTGCAGAGCCATGTGCTGCTCCTCTTCTCCTTGCAGGACAGACCCTTTGTGGGCTCTTGCAGGGGGTAGCAGGTTGGTCTTACACTTGCTGGAGTAAAACAGGAACAGTTCCAGCACAGAGGAACTCAAATGTGTTCATCATCCATGGCCATCCACCCATCATCATGGAATGACTTTAATGGAAAGAGAGTAGGTTTAGATTAGGTATTGGGGAGAAATTCTTCCCTAGGAGGGTGGGCAGGCCCTGGCACAGGTTGGGCAGAGAAGCTGTGGCTGCCCCATCCCTGGAAGTGTCCAAGGCCAGGTTGAACAGGGCTTGGAGCAACCTGGGCTGGTGGGAGGTGTCCCTGCCCATGACAGGGGGTGGCACTGGATGGTCTTTAAGTTCCCTTCTGACCCAAACCATTCTGGAATTCTATTCTATGATCCATCTACCAGTTTATCTAAACCTGCAGCACTGTGTGATTTCCCCCTGAATTACCTGCTCATCTTTCTTTGCCCTTGCTGCAAACCCCCTCTTGCACATCCCTGCCCTCTCTGCATCAGCCTCCCCTCCTTTGTCCCTTCCAGCTGCTTCCAGCCCCATTCCTTCTCTCTTGGAAGCTCATGGAATATCCATGCTGGGAGCAGCTCCCTGCCTGCCTGGGGTTCCCTCTCTCCCCACCTCCTCCCTCCAGGCTGCCTGGTGGGTGCTGGGGGAGATCCAAAACTGGGAGAAAAGATCCACCTGCCCACGGGGGGAAAAGCACCATAACACATTTCCTGCTCCCGTGTGCTGAGTTGATCAGGATCAGCTCCTCTGCTGCTGTTTTTGTGCCTCTTGATTTCCACACGGAAACTGGCTCTATTTTTACCCGGCCAAAGCTGATTAGATTTGCAGTAATTGGCAGGATAAACAGACACGTCCTGTGTGCAGCAGGTTAATGCGATACAGTCAGTGACCACTAAATGCACTCAGCCCATGCCCAGCCCAGAGAAGACAATCAAGGTAATTTATTGTACACATGCCTGTAACATGCCCATTAGCCAGCCCTGTCCTTCCTCTGCCTGCAAACCCATTTCCCCTCTGAGGGTTTCTGCACAATGCCAAGCGTTTCATCGTTTTCCCCTCAGCTCCTCACAGACCCTTATTAAACCCAAGGACATGCAGGAGTTTCTCTTTCTGGTTAACCCAGGTCTTGGCTTTTGTTGACCTGTGAGATTGTGAGCATTGAAGCAGCCACATATTAAAAAAGAAAAAATGCTACTTACAGCTGGAAGGCTGACCTCCTCCAAGGAATGCAATTTCCCACCATTTCAATCACTTCCAGGAGTTACAATCTCCAGGAAGATTAGCAGCAGTCCTGGTGCTGTAATATCATTCTGCTCTTTAATTGCCTCTTGGGGTAATTTAGCCAAAGATCAAGTAGAGAAGAGGAAACCTGGGCACAACATCAGGTGATGGTGCACTCCTGGGGTTCAATTCACTGGGGGAGGGAATGAGCAGGAAGCCAAAATGGAAAGAATCCCTGTTTCCAAAGCTGCATATTCCCACCTAATGCTGTGAGACCTCAGGAATCCCCTGGTTGTTGTGCTGGGTGGGGGCTGCACCACCTGCTCAGTGCCAGGGGAGATACAGAAGATGAGCCATCATGAAGGGGGGGAGGTGCCCTGTCTATTTAAAAATTTCTGTATCAGGTTTGATCCCATCCCAGAGGGCTTCTCATCCCTCCAGCTGCTGCAGGATCCCACAGCAGCCCCAACTCCTTCCTCTGCTGCCAGAGATGTGCTTTTGGGAGAGTCCCACCAGCTCTGAGCTGGTGACACAGGATATAACCCTCCTCCTCCCTCCTTCCAGGTTGCTTTGAACCTCTGCATTTACCTCCATGCTGGAGCAACAGGCAGGATGTTCAGATCTCCTCAGTCACAGATTGGGTGAGGCACCCTAATCCTAGAATGGTTTTGGTTGAAAGGGACCTTAAATATCTTCTAGTCCCACCCCCTGCCATGGGCAGGGACACCTTCCACCAGCCCAGGTTGCTCCAAGCCCTGTCCAACCTGGCCTTGGACACTTCCAGGGATGGGACAGCCACAGCTTCCCTGGGAAAACTGTGCCAGGGCCTGCCCACCCTCCCAGGGAAGAGTTTCTTCCTACTACCTAAACTAAATCTCTTCTCTTTTAGTTCAAAACCCCTCCCCCTTGTCCCATCACCATTCTGGACATGCTCTTGCTCACCACTCACTCCCTCTTTCCATCTGTGCTTTGAGCCCTCTCAGTTATGCAGTTTTAATCTATTTAATGCAAGCCCTGTTGATTTTGTAATTTTTCCTGATCAATCCACGGCAGGGACCAAGCCAAGGGTTTTGTGGGAGGCTGAGGACATTGCACTGGTGTGAATATCTCTGCCTCACCTCACTGGTGTCAGAGGCTGAGCTCCCCACTGCCCAGATCCCTCAAACCCCTCTTTGCCCCTCATTACACCACTCTTGAGTGTTGTGTTCAGTTCTGGGCCCCTCAGTTGAGGAAAGAGATTGAGGGGCTGGAGCGGGGCCAGAGAAGAGCAATGAGGCTGGAGAAGGGACTGGATGTGGCACTGAGTGTCCTCTGAAACACCTCCAGGGACAGAGAATCCAACATGTCTTGATCCAACCCTACTGTGATCACCAGCCCAGGGCACAGAGTGCCAGAGTGATCACAGTGGGGTTGGATCAAGGGTTGGACTTGGTGATCTCAGAGGTCTCTTCCAACCCAACTGAGAAGGGCAACAAGGCTGGAGAAGGGACTGGAGCACAAGTGCTGTGGGGAGAGGCTGAGGGAGCTGGGGGTGTTCAGCCTGGAGAAGAGGAGGCTCAGAGGTGACCTCAGCACTGTCTGGAACTGCCTGAAGGGAAGTTCTGGCCAGGTGGGGGTTGGTCTCTTCTCCCAGGCACTCAGCAATAGGACAAGGGGGCACGATGGGCTCAAGCTCTGCCAGGGGAAATTGAAGTTGGAGATCAGAAAGAAATTCTTTGCAGAGAGAGTGCTCAGGGACTGGAATGGGCTGCCCAGAGAGGGGGTGGATTCCCCATCCCTGGAGGTTTTTCAGCTGAGCTTGGCCGTGGCACTGAGTGCCATGATCTGGTAAAGGGACTGGAGTTGGCCCAAGGGTTGGACTTGATGATCTCGGAGGTCTCTTCCAACCCAATCCATTCTGTGATTCTGTGATTCTATTGAATTACCATTTTTTGCCATGACACCACCCTCCTTTAATTAAGCAGTTCAGTGCCTGTGGTTGCATTAATTGTCCGAGATCCCTCCCAGCCTGACCCTCTCCAGGCCGGTGCTGTCCCCCTCACCCCTCGGGGCGTGGGCGGCGCTGGCTCATTCCCAGCCCTCGGGTGCTTCCAGTGGCTGTTCCAAGCCCTGTTGCAAATCCCCATTAACCATCCAGACAGCTCCTTGGCCACGTCCTTTACAACTCTCGCAAGTTACTCAATCTGCTGGTTTAAAAACACTGAGCTCCATCAGCTGCCTGCTCTGGGCACTCCTGGAAAGTGTTTCATTGGCATGTGGTATTTCCTTCCCCCCCCAAATACCAGGACAAAACCCTCAGTGAGCATTTCTGCCTTTTCTGTGTTATTGATAAACCTCCAATTTCTGTGTAGTATTTTCCCACTGCTAATGCAAAGCTCCTCTGCTTGAAAACCTCGAAAAATATCCTTCTGTCTTTAATTTCCCCAGATTCTGAGGTCTATTAATTACAACCAGTTTCCCTTTGCTTCTTTTGGTGTGTTTGTATTTTATGTGTTAGTCTTGGTGGCTCCTTCACTTCCCTTCCAAGCAATGTTGGTTATTTTTACAAAGATTTCTCTCTGCGTTGCTGCTTTTTGGGTAAAATATTCTCAAAGGCTTCTCCCTTTCCAACACATTTTTCATTTAAAGTCCTTCTCCAAATTGATCTGACTCGTAATTATTTTCTGATACAGGAAACAGGACCTTTTAAAGTGGAAAGTAAATACATATATATATATATTTATATCTATTACTGCTTTCAGCTTTACTTGATTTGCACATAACAAATGCAATCAAACCATTCTGGCCTGTGCCTGGCACAGTAAGAAATCCATTTTCACCTGCCTGAGTGAGGATGAAGGTGGAATTCCCTCGTGTTGGAGGCAATATTTTTTTTGCATTAGGAAATTATCTTTTTTTATTTCCCCCTGAAATTCTGAGGATATTTTAATACTGGCAGCTCAGGGCCTCCAGCATCCATCGCTCAGTCTGAATTCCCCAGTGATCCCAAGGTTTTTATTAGATATTATGGATGTGGCTGCTTAAAGAAGCAAAGTGTGTGGAGTCCCTGCTGCAGAGTGGCAGTTTGCTGCAGACCCTTCCTGCCTCATGCTTTATTTCCTGGGATATTGATCCAGAAACCCTCTGGATCATTTATTTCCATGTTGCAAGTGACTCGGAGCCAGACAGTGCTTGGGAGAAGGAGATAATCTGCTCCCAAACCAGTCCCAGAGGGATGCCAGGCAGGACTGGCAGATAAAGATCTCCAAGCACGAGAGGAAATCAAATGGAGAGGGTGGATCTAACACAGGGGTCCATTATTCCAGGCAGGAAAAATCCCAGTCACCCCATGGCCAGTGAGAGTGGGACTGTGGTGTGTGTTTAATGGTTGGACTGGGTGATTTTAGAGGTGTGTGGAGAGGGACTTTGACAGGAGCATGGGAGGACCTGCAGAACTCTGCTGCCAGTGCCATGAACACCTTCCCCCCTGGATGGAGGCCCACCAAGGTGTCTTCAAATGTCACAGCCAGGCTCAGGGAGGCCACCACGCCATCCATCCTCGTCCTCTCCCCATATTCTGTGGTGCTTCACAGATTAAATTCCAAAAAAAATCTGCTTGCCTTCCTGGGATGCTGGAGATGTTTTTCTGGGCAGCTGGACATTTAGAGATACATCCCACCCCTCTAACCCTGCAGATGCTGCTATGGATTCCTCCAGCTAATCCTTTGCTCTGTGACAGGTATTTTTCCTTCTTAAGCACAGCTAAACTTCCCAGCAGGATTTCTGGAAGGCTGGATCTCCCCAGTGTCCTGCACTTGTCTTTCTGAACCATTTTGTACATCAAAACCAGGGGCCTGCCTGTATCCCTATCACTTCCTGCATCCCCATCCCTCTCCACATCCCTATCCCTCCCTGCATCCCCATCCCTCTCCACATCCCTATCCCTCCCTGCATCCCCATCCCTCCCTGCATCCCCATCCCTCTCCACGTCTCTATCCCTCCCCACATCTCCATCCCTCTCCACATTCCCATCCCTTCCTGCATCCCCATCCCTCCCCACATCCCCATCCCTCTCCACATTCCCATCCCTTCCTGCATCCCCATCCCTCCCTGCACCCCATCCCTCCCCACATTCCCATCCCTCCCCACATCCCCATCCCTTCCTCCATCCCCATCCTTTCCTGCATCCCCATCCCTCCCTGCATCCCCATCCCTCTCCACATCCCTATCCCTCCCTGCATCCCCATCCCTCTCCACATCCCTATCCCTCCCTGCACCCCCATCCCTCCCCACATCCCCATCCCTCCCTGCATCCCCATCCCTCCCCACATTCCCATCTCTCCCTGCACCCCATCCCTCCCCACATCCCCATCCCTCCCTGCATCCCCATCCCTCCCTGCATCCCCATCCCTCCCCACATTCCCATCCCTCCCTGCATCCCCATCCCTCCCCACATCCCCATCCCTCCCTGCATCCCCATCCCTCCTGAGCTGTTCCTTGGGCTGGGCCCTGCTCAGTTGACATTCTGGCACTCTGAGTTGGGACCCACTGGGAATCTGTGCCTTTCCACCAGCTTTTTTTTCTTCCAGACACACCAGGAACAGGCAAGCACTAATTTTATTCTCTGTATTTTGCATCATTCCCGTTGCCCAATCCTATTTTTTTCCCTCATCGACTTATCATAAGCTGATTTGCTTTTTATTGTGTTTCTTCATCATTATTCTTTTATCCCAAACTTTGTCTCACTCATCCCCTCATCCACAAGTGCACAATTTGTCAGCCCTCTCTAATGCTGCCTGTACCTTTTGGGGAAAAATCTCTGGAATAACAGGACAAATCCTGCAGCCCAGCTCAAGACATGGCAGCATCCAAGTCAACCTGGCACTCACCAGTGGCAGGAGCATCTTCCAGAGGGAAAAGCCTGCTGGAATTCATGGCTGGGGTGAAATCTAATCTGGAATTTCCTCTCCCTCAGCCTCCTGCACATCAGCAGCACCGAGGAAATATGAACTGCTCTGGAAAGGCCTCCCCAAGGCAGTGAAAATTTCAGCTGAGTGGAGCTTGAGGTTTTATTTTAAACAAAATCCTGACCTTTGGATAAAGTCTGGGAAAGGAGGGTTTATTTGGGGACAGGCTCAGGGACAGCAGCTTTGCTGTGTTGTGGTCATGTCATGGTTGGCCACCACACCACGACTGCCTGGCACCTGTAATTGTCCATCCAGCCCCTTCATCTGGTGTTGCCACAATCAGAGTCATGGAATCATGGAATGGTTTGGGTGGGAAGGGACCTCTCCAGTGTCATCTCATTCCACCCCTTGCCACGGGCAGGGACTCCTTCCACTAGACCAGGTTGTTCCAAGCCCTGTCCAGCCTGGCCTTGGACACTTCAAATCTGCTTTATTTGGTTTCAAATATGCCTTTTGGCAATTTTTGGAGCCTCCTGAAGCCCATCTTGAACCCCTTGAGAACCAAAATGGCCTCTTGTGACCAAACCCTCCACTCCAGCCACAGGACACCATGACAAGCCACGGCCACACCCCAAAACCTAAATCAGGTCATGAACAGAAGATGTAACATGTGGCTGAATTTTCAGTGTAGAACCCGCCCATTCTTCAATCACAAAGGTGCTTCTCCCAAAATAACACTCACTTTAAAGCCATGCACCATCCTGGTTGTGCCTGGCACTAGGAAATCCCATTCCCCTCTCTTCCCTCAGCAGATTATTAGGAATTTCTCTTGCACCAGGTACTATTAAACACGGTGTTATTTTAAACACCTGTTTTATGAGGAGCAGCATCCCAGTTGGCCAGAGGGGTATCACACCTTGGTGCCTGCACAGGTGTTTGCCTCTGGTCCCTACATCCCATGAAATCCCCCCAAAGGAATAGCTAGCCAATAATTAAGGGGATAATTAACATGTAAAACAGCTAAAACTGTCTCAAAGCTACTGAGAAAGCAACAGAAGGGAACTGGAATTTCTTTTTTTCCCCTGCCAAAATTTTTGTATGTGCTTAAGCAACGTCAGTTCTTGTGTTTTTCTTGGAAAGTTTGGGGGTTTCCACCCAAATTCTCTCTCCATGAAAAAAAAACAAAACAGGAGTTTGTGTTTGCCAAAAAATGCAGTACCTGTAGCGTGGGATTTTTAGGGAAGAAAACAACCAAACCCTCCCCATGTACAATGAGTACAACTCTGGCATTCACAAAGGACTCAGCGTAGTTTGAAAAGCCATTTTCAACTGGAAAATAATGCTGGAAAATTCCCACCCACTCTGGTTGCATCTCTTCCCTCCAGCTCCAGAGAGAGGAAGGTTTTCTTCCAGGGGAGGATGGTGATGTGTTTCCATGGATGGACAAGAAAATGCATTGATAAGAGAAAGAAAACCAAACAACTGAGTGGGAAGACACAGCCTGAAACTTCCTCCTGGGTGGGCAACGAGGCAGGGACTGAGCACCACCAGCCCTTCCAGGGGGGCTGCACAGCCTAAATCCCGCAGGTTTCCATTGCACAGTTTGTATTTTCCCTCGGAGTGCTGGCCGAGCTGGGTCTGGAATCCAAGGCTTGGCTCAAAACAAACCCTCCAGCAACGCCGGTGGCGATGGCAGGATGCAAAGCTGAGCCGGGGTGTGATTGTGGCAAGGGCTGTGTTTTCCTACATCGCCCGGATTTTGCTTTATAAGCACTTGTGAGCATGTTTGTAATTATCCTCCAGCAGAGCTCCCCCTTTAATAGTTGTGTATTAACGCACGGGTGTGTTCATACAAACACACGGATCTGTCAGGCACAGGGACCTGCACAGACACCTCGAGGCTGCGAATTTTGGGCGCGTTTAGAGCCAAGGGGATGCACCACCGGACCAGGACCCCGCGCGCTCCAGAGGGACGGAACGGGCTGTCGCCACTGCCTGGGGAGGATTCCACATCTCCAGCAATGCCGGGGGGGAAAAAAACCCCAATATCTGTGGACCAGACTGGTGAGGGCCTCCCGGTGGACTGGGAGGACCCCGCCGGGATGCTGTGTCGGAGGGAGGGCCCCGAGGTGCGCCGCAGCCCCGCTGGATGGGGATGCAGCCCCGCTGGATGGGGACACAGCCATCAATCGCGACCGCTGCCATCCCCCCGGAGCGACAGCACGGCCTTTTCATGAATAAATAATCCGTGTTGCAGTTGCGGTGTGCTGGCCTCGGCTCGGAGCAGAGTCTGCCCGGAGACCTGGCGGGGGAGGAACGCGGCGCTCGGCCCGTTCCCGGTGTCCCCCCTCCCTCCCTCCCTCCCACCCACCCACCCACCTGCCAGCGGGACCCCCGGGGGATGGTGGCCCCTCGCCGCACCCGCGGGGCGGGGGAGAGACGGAGGGATCAATAAAGCTCGGGGAGCATCCCGGGGGATTGCGAGGGATTGCGGGGGGCTGAGGGGGGCTGCGGGGGCTGCGGGCCTGCTGCGGGGGGAGGCGAAGGCGACGCAGTTCCTGTCTCTTTAAATCCACCCTGAGCCCGGCGCCGGGAGCTGAGGCAGAGCAGAAAGCCCAGGATCCTGCTCATTAATAAGCGGGATTTATCCCCGTAGGGAGCCGGGAAGCAGCGGGGCGGGGGGGAGAGGCCGCGGGGCGAGCCGAGGCCGCTGTGCACGCCCGCAGCCCCGCAGCCCCGCATCCAGCCTCGCCGCGAGCATCCTCCGGCCGGGATGCGGGATCCGCCGGGCGCGGCGAGCGGGTCCCCCCGGCAGTGAGGTTTGCGGCGCGGGGGAGGGTGTGCGGGGCGTGCGCGGTGCGGGAGCGGCCGGGGAGCCGTGCGGGAGGGCGGCGGAGGAGGCACCGCATTGCTGCTGCTGCTGCTGCCGCTGCCGAGCCCCGCGATGCCGCCGCGCCCGCCGCTGCCCCCGGCCCTGCGCCCCAGCCAGCCCGGCCGGCGGCGGGGGGCTCCGCGGGGCCTCTGAGCATCCCCCCGCCCGGGGCTGCCCAGCGCTCGCTTTTCCCCCCTTTTTATTTATTTTTTAAATTTTTAATTTTTTTTTTAAATTTTTTTTTATTCGCTTCTCTTGGCATTTGGCCTCTTTTTTTTTTTCCCTCCTTATCCCCCACCCCCGTTCCCTGCCTTGGATGGTTTTTAGGTGGAGTCGTTTGCACCAAAACCCAATAGCTGCTGCTGTTCTTGCTGCTATTTTTTTTTTTTAATGATCCTGTTTCCACAGCAGGGGAAGAGAGAACTGATCCTCAACATACTCCCAGAGAATGAATAATCACAAGAAACTGGCTTAAGCAGCTCCCTGGATCTGGTGCATGATTTCGATTGAGTTTGATTTGATTTAATTTTTTCTTTTTTTTTTTTTTTCCCCAAGTCATCGTTCGCGTTTTATTTTCTGCATTTCTTCCTTTTTTTTTTTTTTTTCACCTTTTGGGAGATTTGCAAACCGAATTACATGCATGTCCAGTGGGGGAAGGTTTAATTTTGACGATGGAGGGTCGTACTGTGGAGGCTGGGAGGACGGAAAGGCTCATGGCCATGGAATCTGTACCGGCCCGAAGGGTCAAGGTGAATATTCGGGCTCCTGGAGTCACGGCTTTGAGGTGCTGGGGGTCTACACTTGGCCCAGTGGCAACACTTACCAGGGCACCTGGGCGCAGGGCAAGCGCCATGGCATTGGCATGGAGAGCAAAGGGAAGTGGGTGTACAAAGGAGAGTGGACCCATGGATTTAAGGGACGGTACGGGGTCCGGGAATGCACTGGAAACGGCGCCAAGTACGAAGGCACCTGGAGCAATGGATTACAGGATGGCTACGGGACAGAGACCTACTCGGATGGAGGTAGGTGCTGCATTCATCCCTTCCTGGGGGGTGGTGGGCTGCAAACCTCCAAACAGGGAGCCTGACTTGGGGTTGGAGTCTGGGAGTTTGCAACCTGCTGGCTCAGTGCGAGGGATGCTCCTGCCCCGCAGGAAACAAGGACCAGGCCAGTGTGGCACCAGCCCAGCTCTTTGCCACAGGTAGCCCCATATGTCCAGCAGGTCCCTGGGCACCTGGGCCACCCCCTTCGTGTCCTCAACCAGGATTTGGGAAGGAAAACTGGCTGTGCTGGTGGGGGGATGCCCAGCTCTGGCCCAGAGGGGTCAGAGGATGGGTTGGGCCCAGCCATGGGGAGACAACCCAAGTTGCACATGGCAGTTCTGACTGCACCACTGGAACCTGTAGGATTTGGGTGGAAGCAACGCAGGGCAGGATGGAGGCAAAGCATGAGTGGGATCCAGAGCAGGTGGGGCAGCTCCAGTGCTGCCAGTCAGGGGCCTGGGTCTCTGCACGTCCCCCAGCCCTTCCAAAGGCTTAATAATAGCAGGGGAAAGACTTTAATTCAGACAAGAGTCTTACATTCCTAGTTTACGGCTTAATGCTTAGCGTAGGGGCTCAGAGGGATCACCAGAGCTATTCTTTGCCGTCAACGCGGCTTAACGAGATGCTGAGGGGAAACTGGGATTAGATAGAAAACAAGGAAACCCAATTGGAGCGATCAAAACCAAAAAAATTGCTGGACTAACAAGCTTTAAGGCTGAACTGGGAGAAACAGCTGGTGCTGTGCTGTAAGTGGCTGTATCATCCTCTCTCATGGTTTGTGGCTACTTCCATCGGAATTGCCTCCATAATCCCAGGCAGGCCTACCTGCCAGCAGCCAGGGGCATCCAGCACTCTGGCCCCTCCTTTTCCTGGGAATTGTGGCCATCCAAAACAGGCTCACTGAGTATTTTTAAGACATTTTGGTTTCCCATCCTGCTACGCTGAGAAAATTGCAGGCTCAGTGAGCTCCACCACAGCCCTTCCTGAAAGGTGCTGCAAGACCTTTCTCTGGAAAACCCAGTTTGCTGCTTTGTGGTTGTGGAGGGAGGGGAGGTTAAACCTCACCTGCAGCTGCTTTTTCATGCTCTCAAAGGGAAATCTGGAACCACCTCTGGGTTTTTAAGGATAACTTCGTGCTAATGGCTTTGTCCTAAAGGAAAATAGAGCTGCAACCTTTTGTTTCAGCTGCATGGAATGGTGCTGGGCTCTGAGCTGGAATCTGCCGGCTGTGTGTTTGGAAGCCATCGATAAATCCCAGCAGTCCTTCAGCCAGGAATAAAGCCTGGGCAGGGAATGATTGCAGTCTCCCACGTTCCAGGCAGTCAGGAGGGGATGTGGAGGGGTTTCTGTGTGCTCCCAGCATGGGTGCTGTCTCCTCCTGGCACCCAGCCCCTGCCTGGGAGGTTTGTGGGAGGACAGACAGAAGTCTGGACACACTACAGGTCTCTGAGGGTTGGGTGTTGCAGGGCTGGCCCTGGCCCTGGCCACGCACGTGCCCCCACCCTGGCATGCTCCCCATCCTCTACAGAGCAGTGGGGTTTGGGAAAACATGGGGAGCATCCCTGCAGTGGGGAGGCTGTTTCAGTGTTTTCTGAGAACCTACCAGAAGGGAAGAGCTTTTTCTTCCATCTTGTCAGGCCAGCCCAGCTTCCCGGTGTTTGGGGACCGATATCGCGTGGTTGTGATTTCGGGAGCGGGGAAGAAGATCGGTGTGGGGAAAGGGCAGGGGCTGTGGCAAAATGGTCCCCCTGGGACTCTGCAAACCCTCTGAGGAGGAAGGGACGCTGTGCTGGGGAAATGCAGAGCGATGGGACCCTTGGACACCCCTCCACACCATCTTCCCCATCCCACTTGGGCCAGAACCCCCTGAAATGTCACTTCCACCAACTCAACCTCAAGCACCCAGATGCCATATCCCATTCCCAGTTGCCTGGCTCCCTTCTGGGTGGAAAACACCAAAGATGGGCATCTCCAACCTTTTGGGCACCAAACCTCCCTGAACTTTGTGTGTTTGTGTGCCAGAGGCCGCGGTGTGCTGGGTGGCACCGGTGGGGACAACTGTTGGGAAGGATGTTTCTCATTAATCTCTTCGAGTTATTACCTCCATCAAACTGAAGTATCCAAGAATCCTCGCCCCAGCATCTGTCACTTGCCACCCACAGATAAATATTCATCCCTTGCACGTTGTTTTTTTTAGCTCCCCAGCCCTGGCGAAGGGGCTGGGCCCCTAAATGCGCAGCGAGGCTCGGGAGGCGACATGCCCCAGAATCCATGGATTCCCTCCAGGTTTCCCATTCCCTTGCACAGCAGTGGGTAAGGGCACATCCCCAGCACTCACTGGGGAGCCAGATTTTGGATGGGCATGTGTTGGTGTGCTGGGCAGAGGGGATGGCACGTGGTGGTCTGGGCCAGGCTGTCACCTCCCAGGTGCTCCCACTGCCCCCCATGCCCCCTGCAGCACCTCCCGCATGCACAGCTTGTGGCTCTCACACCTCCCACGGCACACACCGGGCACACACACACCTCTCCTCCCCACACTGGGCACACACACACCTCTCCTCCCCACACTGGGCACACACACACCTCTCCTCCCCACGCTGGGCACACACACACACCTCTCCTCCTCACGCCGGGCACACACCCACATCTCCTCCCCACACTGGGCACACACACACACACACACACCCCTCTCCTCTCCTCCCCACACTGGGCACACACACACCTCTCCTCCCCACACTGGGCACTCACACACCTCTCCTCCTCACGCCGGGCACACACCCACATCTCCTCCCCACGCTGGGCACACACACACCCCTCTCCTCCCCACGCTGGGCACACACACACCTCTCCTCCCCACGCTGGGCACACACACAGACACCTCCCCACACTGGGTACACACACACCTCTCCTCCCCACACTGGGCACACACACACATCTCCTCCCCACGCTGGGCACACACACACACACACACACACACACACACACACACACACACACACACCCCTCTCCTCTCCTCCCCACACTGGGCACACACACACCTCTCCTCCCCACGCTGGGCACACACACAGACACCTCCCCACACTGGGTACACACACACACCTCTCCTCCCCACACTGGGCACACACACACCTCTCCTCCCCACACTGAGCACACACACACCTCTCCTCCCCATGCTGGGCACACACAGAGACATGTCCCCACACTGGGCACACACACATCTCCTCCCCACACTGGGCACACACACAGACACCTCCCCACACTGGGCATGCACACACATCTCTCCACATCAGGCACACACACACCTCTCCTCCCCACGCTGGGCACACACACATCTCTCCTCCCCACGCTGGGCACACATAGAGACATCTTCCCATGCTGGGCACACACACACACGCACATCTCTCCTCCCCACACTGGACATACACACACATCTCCCCATGCTGGGCACACACACAGACACACCCACACCCCCCTCTGCTCCCCACACTGGGCACACACACACACACACACTCACATATGCTTCTCCTCTCCTCCCCACACCTCGCCCCCCACTCCCCTTCCCACACACACGTGGTCAGCCCCCAGCACTCCCTGACCCCTGTATGTGCCAGCCCCCAACTCCCTGAGCTGTGTGTCCATCACCACAGACCAATTGCAGAGCCCAGAGAAGCAAAGAGAGCCTCGGGGCTCTCCCAGGAGCCCACGCTTTGCCCAATCTCCCTGCCCCATGGTCCAGCACCTGTGGCACTGTCCTGTTGTTGTTCCCTGTGCACACTCGCTCCTTGGCACCTCCCCAAAGCACAGCACTGCTGACATGGCCTTGCCTTTCTGCCCAAACATCCCTGGCACCTCCTGCCCCCCTCCAGGAGCACCCTGGTATTACATAAACCAGGCTCCTGGGATTGCTTCAGTTGGATGCTGGAGTTGCACTGCTCGTTTGCTGGGTCTGATTCATCCCAGCTCCAGAGTAGGAGCAGGATTGCTCCCATGCTTAGGGTGAGAGGGGCTGCATCCACCTGGATCAGCTGTGAGGTGACCTGGAGCTGCTCCCAGCAGAGCTGGTGGAACCAATCTGGGGCAGAGGGTTGGAGACCCTCTCCCGAGGAGGTCTGGAGAGATCAGGAGACATCTCAGCTGGTTCTTGCCTTTTTGTACCTCCTTGGACACTTTGGGAATGCTCAGTAATTCTGCCCTGGGGACAGCTGGAGTTGTGGCTGCAGGCTCCTCACGGGAACGCTCGGGCTCTGGGTGGGTCTGGGTTTAGCTGCCGAAGCCGTGGCTGTGTGGGTGGATGGAGGAAGAAACCCCAGATCAGCTTTCTGCCCTTTCCATCCCTGCCAACGCTGTTTTTCTCCTCCCTGCACCTCTTCCCAGCTGAGCAGCTGGAATCCAAGGCTGGACAGGGCCTCTGGGAGGGGACCAGCCCCATCCCAGATGCTCCCTGCCCAGCAGCCCTGGGGAATGGCTCACAGACTGGAGGTGTGTGCCATGAACCAGGGCCCTGCCAGCTCTGTCCTGCCACCACCCCTCTCCCAATGCCAACTCCGCCCTGCCAGCTCTGTCCTGCCACCACCCCTCTCCCAATGCCAATCCCACCCTGCCAGGTCTGTCCCGCCACCACCCCTCTCCCAGTGCCAACCCCGCCTTGCCAGCTCTGTCCTGCCACCACCCCTCTCCCAGTGCCAATCCCACCCTGCCAGGTCTGTCCTGCCACCCCCCCTCTCCCAATGCCAACCCCGCCCTGCCAGGTCTGTCCTGCCACCACCCCTCTCCCAATGCCAATCCCACCCTGCCAGGTCTGTCCCGCCACCACCCCTCTCCCAGTGTCAACCCCGCCTTGCCAGCTCTGTCCTGCCACCACCCCTCTCCCAATGCCAACCCCACCTTGCCAGGTCTGTCCTGTCACCACCCCTCTCCCAATGCCAACCCCACGTGCTTCCCCAGTCCTTGTTTCTCAGGAGGGTTACCCCGAAGGGGCCGGGTGGTCGCACTGTGGTGTTCATCTTGTGTAATGCTCCGTGCCCACTCACCTCAGTGAATCATCCTTTGATAGGTGAGGGAAAGATAATTAGTGTTTGCATTGTTAGCACTGCCTGAGTAGGCAAGTGGGTTTTCTTGGCCTGGGCTGGGAAATTTTCCTGTCCTGGGGAGAGGGAAGGGGAGCAGTGGGAGCTGCTGGGTGGGTCCCTCCCAGCCCATCCTGCCCATGGTGGCTCCATGTCCCACTTTCCCACCTCTGCAGTGGCATCAGTGACACCTCCCCTGGCAGGTGCACCAGGAGCTACCAACCAAATGGCTTCAGGATGCTTGGGGAGGTGGAAAACATGAAATACTCTGCAAAAGAAGATGCCTTGCCAGTGGAAAGGGCTCCTCTGGGGGGATGGATTGGGAATGCTGGGTCCAAGAAGGGGCTGCAGCCCTTCACCCCTCACTTGAGCTGAGACGTGGTTTGGGATGAACCACCACCAGCCAGTGCTGCAGGGTTGGAGCAGGATGATCTTTAGGGTCCCTTCCAACCCAAACCAGTCTGGGATTCCAAGATCCAGTGCCACTCTGGCAGGGGCCTCGTGCCTCTCTCCATGCTGGCATTTCCAAGGGTTCCTGTGCAGGGAACCAACGAGCCAGGGCAGATTTCCATAAGGATCTATTCATAGCACAGATGTCAGAATTACCTTAAAAGTACCAGCTCTTCCCTTGTTTTGCTGCTGGGAAGGAATTGTTGATGCACTTTAACTGGTGGGTGGAAACAAGCAAATCCAAGTGCTCCCTGATCCTCGATCCCGGCTCCTGCAGGATCCTGGCTGGGCCTTTCAACACCCTCACAGCCTGATAATTAATAAAAAAGGCTCAGAATTCATTGATGAAGCATCTCACTGTTTAGGTTTGGTACAGAAGTTGCTTGCAGTGGTTCCAGGAGAGCAAAACCAGAGACATCAGGACGTGCCGAGCGCAGGAAAATGAATCAAAATACTAAATGAAGATTCTGAGCAGCCTCATTAAAAAGAAATGATATGAACTCATGGTAATTACTTATCTCACTGGAACATGCTGCTTAGTTTCAGGTACAGTTCAGGACAGAGGAAGAAGGATTTTCACCCCAGGGAAAAGTACATGAGGTAGAACTTACCAGACAGGCTCCAGACCTTCACTCCCTCTTCCCAAATATCTCACCCAGCCCCAGGGGCTGGAGAGGGACCCCAACCCTGGCAACCCCCTCAGTGCCCATAACAGAGGGGACACTGGAGTCCTGAAGTCCAGTTTTCCTGCCTGGGGTGGGTTTTCTCACAGCTTTCCATGCAAACCTCAGGATTTTTGCATGTGATTTGATATCCCATGGGGCTCCTCGTGGTTGGGTGACATCTGCTCCTGGAGCTGAACATTTTTTTTTTTTATTTTTTTTTCCCCTGAGAAGCTCCAGCTTGTGGAATCATGTGATTTTGCAAGATTTTCAGCTTTGGTTTCGAAGCAAGGTTTCCACCCAGGCTATTGCAGAGAAGTCATTCTTTACAGGCTTGGGAACCAGAGAGCTAAAAATGCCTCCTGGTTAAAAATGCCTCGATTTTAAAATGAACCTGATGAATTTTGAATGCTTTGAGTCAGGTAATGCTGACGTAGATGAATGAGCTGTATTAATGTGGGCATGGCTTGAAGACAGAGGAGCTGGGCAGGGGGAGCTTGGGGATGGTCTTTGCAGGGGCAAGACTGTGCAATTCCTGCACCTGTCTTGGGAATTTTGGCAGGTTTTGCCTCTTTGGGGTCTGGTTTTGGCATTGATTGAAATCCTGATCAAGAAAGGATTTGTTTGCAGGAGTTCCAGGAGAGTCTTGGTGCTAATTTGCCCCTACAAAAACCTGTTTAATTTACAATTGAAGCATTTTTTAACACACAAAAAAAAGAGAGAATCTTGGAGAAAACAAAACACTGGAAAGGCAAATGTTTATATTTTGGTGTTGATATTAACTTTTCAAAGACAGATTCTGGCCTTTGAATCAAAAATCTTTAAAATTGCAACTGATGGGTGACCATTCCCTTAGAACAGCCACTCCTTTCCCAACATTATTCCCTGAAGAGATTCCACTTACTCTCAGCAACAGCAGAGCATCATGAATTTTCATGAATGAGTGAACAGCCAGAGCAAGGTCTTTTACTTTGCTGATTTTCACACCAAAATGATCACTCTAAAGGTATCATTTCCTGCTCAGGGCATCACTTTGGATCTGCAAGGTGTTTCCCTGGACTGAATAAGGGTTTGGAAGTGCCCAAGGCCAGGTTGGACAGGGCTTGGAGCAACCTGGGCTGGTGGAAGGTGTCCCTGCCCATGGCAGGGGGTTGGAATGAGATGAGCTTTAAGGACCATCCTGTGAGTCTGTGATTTATTTCACAGGAAATAAATAAACTCTGCTCCTGCCTCATGCCATGCTGTGCCATCCCCTGCAGCCTCCTAAGCCCATCCAGGGGGATCCCAGCCTGATCCCACCCAGCTGGGCACCCCCCACCCCAGGCAGGGATGCAGCCCCCAAACCCCAGCCCCAGGAGGGTGGAGGGTCAGCCCTTCCTCCCGTGAGCTCTGCTGAGGGATGGGGAGAGATCCCAGGGTTTGCAGCAAGGCTCAGAGCCCAGGGGGATTAAAGGAAGAGGCATTAGCCCCATTTCACTCTGCTGTGTGAGAGGAGCACATTAACCTTAATAAAGGTGCTGAGCAATATCTAAATGTGTTCTGCATCTCTTGGGGTAAAACCTCCTCCTGGTTTTCACCCCGGTCTGTGGCTGAATCCACAAGGATTCTGCTGCCCTGGGAAAAACTCTGGAGCCCATTTCAGCAGGGGGAGATGCTTCCTTGACTTGCCCTGTCTGGCAAACCCAGTGATTCCAATTCTCAGGACAACCAGCAATGTCTTTCTTCAGTCCTTTCTTTTTAAGAGCTGAATTTCCCCCGGCTCCAGGACCAGGTGCTTTGAGAGGAATCACACCCGGGCCCTGTGACCCCCACCAGAATCAGGGATGCTGAGATTTGATTGTCATTATAGGGGTTTGAAGCCTTTCCCTGAATTCTGTCTGGAAAAGGCACTCACTGAGAGGCCTGAGGAAGAAGGAGATGCAGAGTCAATGAGAGGGAAATGCTCAGGACAGACTCGTGTTTTCCTGGAGAACAAACTGAGTTATTCCCCCGGGAAGCAAATACCTGAAGACATGAATTTCCATAGCAAGTTTTTTCTGGAGTGGCTTCTCCTTAACATTATAAAGGACAGTGCCTGTGGAAAATGGGTTCATTCCTGCAGCTGGGGGTATCCTCAGAGGTGGGACCTCAGCTGTGCCCCGTTCCCTGCCCTGCTGTGGGTGTGCTGAAGGTTCTGCAAAGCCCCTCTGTGCCCTCAGCACAAGGCACACACTTGTTTGGTTGGAGCAGCTCATCCTCCACCTCTCCCCATGCCTCAGTTTCCCACCTGTAAGTGCAAATTCCAGCAGTTTCTGCGTTGTTGTGATGCATGTTCATGTTTGCCAGGGAGGGAAGAGGTTTCATTCTGCTGCTGGCAGAGTATCCTTGGGGCAGGAATGATGGCAATGAGAACATGAAGGTCTCCCTGTGCTTGGGATGGGGTCATATCCCTTGGGTGAGTGTTCCTGCCACAGGGAAACCTGGGATTTTCAGGAATTTTTCCCATGGAGAGCAGGTGACAATCCCTGTTCTGTGGGATTTCAGCCAGGGATCCTTTCTGTTGTTGTTTGCACCCCCAGAGGAGGAGGAGGAGGAGGAGGCAGATTCCCTGGCTGAGGAGTGAGGCTGTATAAATCCATCTCCTCCTCCCAGCCCTCATCTCCTGCTCCTGCAGAGGTTCTGCCTCTGCCAGGGCCAGCCCTGCTCCCATCCCTACCCACTTCCAAAGCCCTTTCCTGGGATGCCTCATCCAAACCCAGCACCTCCACTTCTTGCTTCCCTTACACAGAGAGTCTCTGCTTTTAAAAGTACAAGCTGGCCATGGTGATATGAGCTGTAAACTTGTAATATTTTATTATTTACTGAGCCCCAAACCAGACTGAAGTCTACCCAGCACCCAGGCAGGAGCAGAGCAGCCCAAGCTCTGCTCTCATCCTTTTCTCATCCAGAGAAGAGCAACGAGGCTGGAGAAGGGACTGGATGTGGCTCTGAGTGTCCTCTGAAACACCTCCAGGGACAGAGAATCCACCATGTCTTGACCCAACCCCACTGTGATCACCAGCCCAGGGCACAGAGTGGCAGAGTGATCCCAGTGGGGTTGGATCAAGGGTTGGACTTGATCTCAGAGGTCTCTTCCAACCCAACTGAGAAGGGCAACAAGGCTGGAGAAGGGACTGGAGCACAAGTGCTGTGGGGAGAGGCTGAGGGAGCTGGGGGTGTTCAGCCTGGAGAAGAGGAGGCTCAGAGGTAACCTCAGCACTGCCTGGAACTGCCTGAAGGGAAGTTCTGGCCAGCTGGGGGTTGGTCTCTTCTCCCAGGCACTCAGCAATAGGACAAGGGGGCACGATGGGCTCAAGCTCTGCCAGGGGAAATTGAAGTTGGAGAGCAGAAAGAAATTCTTTGCAGAGAGAGTGCTCAGGGATTGGAATGGGCTGCCCAGAGAGGGGGTGGATTCCCCATCCCTGGAGGTTTTTCAGCTGAGCTTGGCCGTGGCACTGAGTGCCATGATCTGGTAAAGGGACTGGAGTTGGACCAAGGGTTGGACTTGACGATCTGGGAGCTCTTTTCCAACCCAATCCATTCTATGATACTATTCTATGATACTCTTCCCCTCTCCCTTCTCCTTTCCCTCCACCCCTCCACCCTCCCCCTGGATGCCCAGACCTCTCTGTGCCCACTGTGTCTGTATGTGCCCAGCACTGGCACTATGACTAACATCCATCACATGCTCCTGCCTGCAGATTTTATTTGCATACTCAAAAATCCATACTTTATTTCTCCCCCTCTGTAAGCAGTTACCAGAGCGTATTTTTGGCAAATTAGCAGCCACAGCTCAAGCATCTGACTGTGTTTTTAGCATGGCATGGTGGTGGTCAGAGGCAAGGGAAGCCTTGGCAGGGCTGGAGAGGGGATACTTTGCTGTATCCATGTGGTGTTGCACGAGTGAACCATCACAGATTCCCACCTTTCACTGTGGGCAGGGCAGGTGGAAAGTCCCAGCCATCCATGTCATGCCTGTGTGGGATCTCCATGAGCATTTGGGGGCTGAGACCAGCAGGTGGGGACAGGGCAAGGCGTGGAGGGCACCCAGCACAACTCCCTGTCCTGCTGCCAGGAGGGACAGTGCAGGAGGGAGAGTTCCTGAGGTGTCTTGGCAGAGAACATGTCCCCATGCCCACACAGTGAGGGAGGGGGTTCTCCCCTCGGCTCTGCGCTGGTGAGACCCCACCTGCAGTGCTGTGTCCAGCTCTGGGGTCCCCCAAAGGGTAAAAAGGATGTGGAGCTGCTGGAGTATCTCCAGAGGAGACCATGGAGATGCTCCAAGGGTGGAGCCCCTCTGGGAGAGCTGGGGGGGCTCACCTGGAGAAGAGAAGGCTCCAGAGAGATCTCAGAGCACCTTCCAGTGCCTAAAAGAGCTCCAGGAGAGCTGGAGAGGGACTTGGAACAAGGTCCTGGGGTGACAGGACAAGGGGGGAACAGCTTCCCACCTGAAGGACAGAAGGTTAAAACTGGATAGTAGGAATAAATCCTTCCCTCTGAGGGTGGGCAGGCCCTGGCACAGGGTGCCCAGAGAAACTGTGGCTGCCCCATCCCTGGAAGTGTCCAAGGCCAGGTTGGACAGGGCTTGGAGCAACCTGGGACAGTGGGAGGTGTCCATGACAGGGAATGGGATGGGGTGGGGTTTAATGTCCCTTCCAACCCACACCACTCTGGGATTCTATGATCCTCTGCTTGGGAGGGCCATCCAGGCAGCCAGAACATTTGGGGGCACATTTTTCCCAGTGACCTGCCCTGACTGTTGGACATGAGCCAGGGTGGCCACCAAGGATGTCCCCAACAGACCCCATCAGGTCTGAGGCTGAAGGAGCACCCTCCAGTCCTCTCTATTCTCTCTGGGATAGGTGTTTTTGAGATGCTGAGCAGGATTTGTGTGTGAATCCTCCTGGGCCTCTCTGATATCGAGCTGCTGGAAAGGGATGTGTGTAAAACTCCCTCTTTTAGTGGGGATTTAAGAGCTCGGCCTAATTATTGCCATCGGACATCTTTAATTAATATGCTGCAGAGGTTGGAGATACGAGGGGGCTGAGCACACCAGGAGGGATCCCTTGCAAGATAAACCAGCAATTTGTAAACTCTAATGGCTTTGGCTTGGTTTGGAGTAGAGGATTGGCACGTTGGACCCCTCAGACCTCCTCCCTGGGTTTTGCTGAGCAGGGAGAGCGAGCTGGGAGGTTTGGGTTGCAAAGTCACCACACCAGGAGGACCTGGCTGTGCCTCAAGGATGGGACAGAGAACCTGCCCTTTGCCTCCTGCTGCTCCAAGCCTGGGGAGCTGCTCCCATGCCCCTGGTTATTTTAGCAAACCTGGAAATACACAATCTGTTGACCCACAATGGTGGGTTGTGTTTGTTTGTTTAACTCAGTGGATAAGGAATATTTTCTAAATGTTTCTGAGGTCGCCTGGTGATAATAACACACGTGTGTCCACTGGTCTCCAAGTGCTTTTATAGAGTCATAGAATCATAGAATGAACTGGGTTGGAAGAGACCTGTGAGATCATCAACTCCAACCCCACTTTGATCACCAGATCATGGCACTCAGAGCCACGTCCAGTCTCAACTTAAACAACTTAGCTCTGCTTTGCCTGGATGTGGCCACTTCCCCATCCTTCTTGGTATCACCAAATCCCACTGGAGGGATGATATGAGAAGCCAAGACACCTCCTCTGGGGTGGGAAGATCAACCAGTGAACTCACAACCTGCTTATTCCCTTGTGCTCTGATTTGGCTGCAAAACCCCATTCCCAGAATCCAGCCCTCTTTCCAGCAGGATCATGGGGGTGGATCTCCAGTGCTCTCCTATCAGGTCTTGTCCATGGCTTAAACCCCCAGATGCTGCCCTGACCACCAAATGGATGCTGCATTTCCCTGATGCAAACTCTTCATTAATCATCTCATGCAATTAATGCTTTGGGAAGCATTTGGCAAATATCTGTGGTGAGGAGAGAGCTCCGGTGCAGACACAGCAGCTGCTGCTGGTGAAGTGCTGGAGTCAGTCAGGAATTACTGAGCTCTGGAGGATCTTGTGGCTTCCTCATCCCTGGAAGTGTCCAAGGCCAGGCTGGACAGGGCTTGGAGCAACCTGGGATAGTGGAAGGTGTCCCTGCCCATGGCAGAGGGTGGGATCAGATGAGCTTTAAGGTCCCTCCGACCCAAATAGTTCCATGATTCTCTGATGGTTTTCTTTCCTTTTCCAAGACTTTCTTGGCTGCTCGTGGTGGTTTTTGCTCAGTGCAAAAGGGCCACACAGAAGTGAGATGGATATTTGTGGCACCTTGGAGGCATCAATAAGAGGGACCTGCATGGCTGAGGGAAGAGGTTGGGGCATTTTCCTCCCCAGCAATTCTCCATCATGGTGGCTTTGCATCTTTGCTGGTTTGGGCAATACAACCAGCCTGTGGCCAGGGTTGCCTTGGCTCCCTCCTTGCTTCCCATCCCAAAACAGGCATGTTTTCCAGCCCTGGGAGGTGCTCAGCTCTCTGCCTTAGCACCAAAATCCTTGGGGACCTCCCTTCACAGCCCAGCAGATCCCTGTGGGGACCTGCTCCATCAGCTGTGCCCATTCCATCACTCCCAGCCCTGTCCTGTGATTCCCACCACACCAGTTTCCCACGACTCGCTTCCTTTCCAGCTCCTGAGCTCCAAAACTTGGGAGAACTGTAGCCAGTCCATCCTGGCACGTCAAGTGGAAAATCATGAAGTGCTGTTTGCTCTGCTGGTGGAAAGAGTCTCCTGGCTCTGTGTGAGATTAAACCTCGTGCAGGATCTGCAAATGTTGAGGGCAGAGGTTGAGCTGAGCAGGGCCAGGGGAGGAGGTGGCCTTGCTTAGCAATGCAGATCAGACAGCTCTGAAACCTCCCGTCACCCATGGCCAAATCCTGGGATATTTAGGGGTTTTAAACAACCTGAAGTCAGAGGAAGGAAGCAGTGCTGTTGGGTGAGGAAGGATGGGTGAGCTCAGCTGCCTGGAGGGAGCTCTCTGATCTGCTGGAGGCCATGGAGGTGCTCAGATATCCTGGTGGCCATGACTGTGCCTTCCAAGGCAATCCCTGGAGATAATCCATCTGCTGCCTCCAACAGGGAAGCAACAAGGAGAGGAATGACACCCATGAAAGCAGAGTTAGGGGCTGGATGTTGCTCTCTGCTGGGAGTTGCTGGGAGGGGAGGATCAGGGTGGACTAGCTGGATGGGATGGGATGGGATGGCTCCTTGTATCCTCCACTTGGAAAAATCACCCACAGAAACTGCTCCTGGTGGCTTTGCAATTCCAGGAGTAGGTTTTGAGGCCACACAGGGATGAGCTTCCTGGGCACCTCAGCCTGGCTGGGGTCACGCTCAGGCTGCAGCTGGAACCTGCTGGGACCAGTTTGTGTCCCTGCTCCTGCCCTGTCACCTCCATCCCGGAGCGCTTTGTTCCGCTCTTTGTCCATCCCTCGGGTTTCCAGCACAGGGCTGTGCTTGCTTTATGGTGCCTCAGCTTAATCCAGGCAGATTTTTACAGCTGCAGGTTTCCCAGGAGATGAGGAGGTCAAAGGATGTGCCTGGAGCCAGGGATCAAGTCAGGGGATTCAAGGGAAAGGGAGACCAGGACTTGGGCAGGACAGGGTGTGATGAATCTTGTGAAGGACCTTTTCTCCCTGTCCCCTTTCCCATACTGGCATCTTTCCTTGAGACCCACTGAATCCCCCTCTAGGGGAAACAGAAGTCTGAGCACAGTGTGAGGACATCCAAAGTCATCTTGGAAGCTCCTTTGCAGGGTGCTCAGGGTGGAGGGGAATTTCTCTCACCCAATTGCTGCCCATCACTCACTGTAGGTTGTCCTGCCACGATGCTCTGGGATGGAGCCAGAAAGGGGAGTAAGACAGTGCCAGGTCCCCAGGGGATGCCTGAACAGCTTGGTGGGCTCTTCCCTGCCACAGCCACCATTCCAGGGTGCCACTGGGCATGGGGAGAGCCATGGGGGCACAGCACCAGCTGTTCCCTCTTCTTGGGGACACCAAGGTGGACTGCAGTAGGACAAGCCAGGCTCACAGCTCTGACCCAATCACAGGACATGTCTGATGTCTCCTCTGAGCTGTTTTCCAGCCATCTTGTGTGTTGTGCCCCATCCTTCTCCCTGGCACCACCTCCTCGCCCTGCCCTAATCCCGGTGCTCTGCTCCCTCCCCGGGGCTAATCCTATAAACCCTCAGTAAATCCTGCCCACCTGCCCCTGCCAATCCACACCCTTCTCCATGGCACTCCTTGTGGGATCCCTCACTTTGGGGCTGGCATTTTCTGGGGTGCACAAACTGTCACCCAGATAATGCAGCACCTTGGGGTGTTGCTGGTATGGGAGCACCAGGAAGGATGCCCAAGTGCCAGGAGATTTGTGCAGAGTGCTGGGGACTAAAAGGCAGCTGATGCACCCCAAAATACACCCCAAAATGTGCCCTGGTGGTGATTTCACACTCTGAAGAAGCAGTTCCTGCGCTCCAGCCCAGACCCATCTCCAGAGCTACTGCTGAGCCCCAAAAGCCAGGCATGGAAATTCCTGAGGGAGTCCTGGGGGTAGGATTGGCTGGATTCACGCAGAGTTCACTGTTTCAGCAGGTCTATTTTAGACTCCCTTGGCATGAGGGAGCAGGGCTGGCACAAAGGGAGGTCCCAGCGCTCTGAGGTGCTGCCTGTGCCCATCCCAGCTCTTTGCATCCCAGGGCTGGCACCAGCCACAGCATCCCAGCAGCACCAGTGCCCAGTGAGGCACCATCCTGGGGCTCAGCAGCTGCCCCATGAGGGCTTAGGTGAGCAGTGAATCACTGCGGCTCGAGCTGCTCCAGAAAAGGTTAAGCCGACCTAAGAATAAAACCAAGCCCCGTGGTTCAGCTGGCTGGGATAAGGCCTGGAGCTGTGCCAGCCCCTGAGCTCGGGGAGGGGCTGGGATTATGAACCCCCAGCAGATTACCCCCACCCCCATTGCAGTGCACAGGGAGGGTGCTCTGCTCCAGTTGTGCCTCCCAGGCTGGATGGGTTCCTTGTCCCTCCCTTCCCAGTGCAATGGTGAAGTCCTGTGTGTGTTTCCTCCCACTAATGATCAGTAGGGCAACTCCAGTAAGTGCCCAGACAAATGTAGGAGCTCGAACAGGAACATATTTCCAAGAGGAATAACCAAATGGATCTCTCCCCATGAGGCCTTTATTTCCATAGAGCTGCTTCCTTCCTCAACACACTGGAATAAGGCACTATGTGTATAAATAAATGTATTGTTATATCCCACCCATCCAGTGTAATGTAGAGTTGGTCACTGCCAACAGCATGGATGGCATTGGGGTCTGCTCCTGGGTGACCATTCCCCCATCCCACCTCCCTGCTGCCTTCCCTTTGTTAGGGATTGATCCAAGGGGCTGTTCCTCAATGCCTTGGCTGGTTTCTGATACTCCCGTGCTGCAGGTGGGGTGCAGGGATGCAGGTGGGGTGCAGGGATGCAGGTGGGATGCAGGGCTGCAGGTGGGATGCAGGTGGGGTGCAGGGCTGCAGGTGGGGTGCAGGGCTGCAGGTGGGGTGCAGGGCTGCAGGTGGGATGCAGGAATGCAGGTGGGATGCAGGGATTCAGGTGGGGTTGTAGGGATGCAGGTGGGGGTGCAGGGATGCAGGGGGAGTGCAGGACTGCAGGTGGAGTGCAGTGATGCAGGTGGAGTGCAGGGCTCCAGGTGGGGTGCAGGGATGCAAGTTGGAGTGCAGGGCTGCAGGTGGGGTGCAGGAATGCAGGTGGGGTGCAGGGCTGCAGGTGGGAGTGCAGGGCTGCTGGTGGGGTGCAGGGCTGCTGGTGGGGTGCAGGGATGCAAGTGGGGATGCAGGGATGCAGGTGCAGTGCAGGGATGCAGGTGGGAGTGCAGGGATGCAGGTTGGAGTGCAGGGATGCAGGTGAGGTGCAGGGATGCAGGTGGTATGTAGGGATGCAGGTGGGGTGCAGGGATGCAGGTGGGAGTGCAGGGCTGCAGGTGGGGTGCAGGGCTCCAGGTGAGCGTGCAGGGCTGCAGGTGGAGTGCAGTGATGCAGGTGGGATGCAGGGCTGCAGGTGGGGTGCAGGGCTGCTGGTGGGGTGCAGGGCTGCAGGTGGGGTGCAGGGATGCAAGTGGGTATGCAGGGATGCAGGTGCAGTGCAGGGATGCAGGTGGGGGTGCAGGGATGCAGGTGGGGGTGTAGGGATGCAGGTTGGAGTGCAGGGATGCAGGTGGGAGTGCAGTGATGCAGGTGGGGTGCAGAACTGCAGCCCAGACAAGGTGTTTTGTTGTCCTCCCACGACGTGGCATCACAGTCCCCATCATGGAGATGGCACTGGGACCCAGAGCTGCACTGAGTGCCATGACCTGGTAATCAAAGTGGGGTTGGATTAAGGGTTGGACTTGATGATCTCGGAGGTCTCTCCCAACCCAACTGATTCTTTGATTCTCTGATTCTCTCTGCCCCCAAAGGGCTCTCTGAGGAGTCTGATGCCCTCAGTGGCCCACAGTGCCATCACCCCCCTCTTTGCTTTGTCTCCTCGGCAGGGACGTACCAGGGCCAGTGGGTCGGCGGGATGCGCCAGGGGTACGGCGTGCGGCAGAGCGTGCCCTACGGCATGGCCGCGGTTATCAGGTCACCCCTGAGGACCTCCATCAACTCTCTGCGCAGCGAGCACACCAACGGCACGGCGCTGCACCCCGATGCCTCGCCGGCCGTGGCCGGCAGCCCGGCCGTGTCCCGCGGCGGCTTCGTCCTCATGGCACACAGCGACGCCGAGATCCTCAAGAGCAAGAAGAAGGGCATCTTCCGGCGCTCGCTGCTGAGCGGGCTCAAGCTCCGCAAGTCCGAGTCCAAGAGCTCCTTGGCCAGCCAGCGGAGCAAGCAGAGCTCGTTCCGGAGCGAGGCCGGCATGAGCACCGTCAGCTCCACCGCCAGCGACATCAACTCCACCATCAGCCTGGGCGAGGGCGAAGCCGAGCTCTCCGTCATCGAGGACGACATCGACGCCACCACCACCGAGATCTACGTGGGCGAGTGGAAGAACGACAAGCGCTCGGGCTTCGGCGTGAGCCAGCGCTCCGACGGGCTCAAGTACGAGGGCGAGTGGGCCAACAACAAGCGCCACGGCTACGGCTGCATGACCTTCCCTGACGGCACCAAGGAGGAGGGCAAGTACAAGCAGAACATCCTGGTCAGCGGCAAGAGGAAGAACCTCATCCCGCTGAGGGCCAGCAAGATCCGTGAGAAGGTGGACCGGGCCGTGGAGGCGGCCGAGAGGGCGGCCACCATCGCCAAGCAGAAGGCGGAGATTGCGGCGTCCAGGTAAGGGGGGTCTGTCCGTCCCGGCACGGTGTCCTGGCAGCGGTGCCACCCACTCCTGGCCAGGTGGGGGTTGGTCTCTTCTCCCAGGCACTCAGCAATAGGACAAGGGGGCACGATGGGCTCAAGCTCTGCCAGGGGAAATTGAAGTTGGAGAGCAGAAAAAAATTCTTTGCAGAGAGAGTGCTCAGGGATTGGAATGGGCTGCCCAGAGAGGGGGTGGATTCCCCATCCCTGGAGGTTTTTCAGCTGAGCTTGGCCGTGGCACTGAGTGCCATGATCTGGTAAAGGGACTGGAGTTGGCCCAAGGGTTGGACTTGATGATCCATTCTGTGATTCTGTCATTCTATGTGAGTGAGAATCCACCACATCTTGATCCAACCCCACTGTGAGTGAATCTACCACGTCTTGATCCACCTCACGGAGTGCCCTGGGCTGGTGATCACAGTGGGGTTGGATCAAAGGTTGGACTTGATGATCTCAGAGGTCTTTTCCAACCCAATCAATTCGATGATTCTGTGATTTTTTATCCACGTGGCATAGGAGCTTTTGTTGTGGGAGGTGCTTTAGGGAAGCTGTGGTGGGCACATGCAGGCACAGCAGAGGTTGGTACTGCCTGGACCCCAAAGCAGGAGGAGGCAGCACCCTTGGACATACCCCAGCCTCATGGATGGTGTTCAAAATGAGGTGGATCCAAGGTGAATTATTGCTCTGCTAATCCCAGTAGGCTTTTGATGCACAGCATTCCCAAACGAGCTGGGGAGGCCACAAAGGGTCACCCAGGTGCAGGGGGTGGTGGCACCACGGTGGGACTGCACAGGTGGGTCTCCCAGGCTGTCACTTCTGGGCTACTGGGTTATCCATCCCATTTTTCCCTGTCCTCCTGAAGAGGCAGGATGGTACCCTCAACAGAGCTCCTGAGATGCTGTTTGGTCAGGTCCTCTGTCTGATTTACAGCCAAGAGGAACCATCCCAGTGCTGGCCTGTGCTGGGAGGATTCCCAGCTATTTCCATGCCCAAAAGGTTTTTTGAGTGGAAAACCAGTGAAATCTCTGGCTGCAGGTGATGCCTGGGGAGGGTTTGCTCTGCCTGAGGCTCTGATGGGAAACAGCAGATCTGGGTGCCCAAATAATTCCCCTTTTCCCTGTGCAGACTGTAGCCAGCATGGAACTGCGATCCAAAGCTGGGACCTAATCCAGCTAAAACTCAGCAGGAGGGAAGGGGAGAAGGAGTCATGTCTAATCTGACTGAAATAGGGCCCCCAGCTCAAAGCAGGGCCAGGTCAAGCACCTTCTCCCTGGCTCCCAAAAGGCACCTGGAGCTTCGTGGCTTTGCAGCAGCTCCCACACTGGAGGTGAGGAGAGCTGAGGAGGAAAGGCTCCTCTGGAGAATTCAGGGCTCTTTGTATCCCTTTTTGGGATGGTTTATTAGAGCATGTCATTCCTTTCTGTTTCCTGAGCCAGAGCTATATTTAGCAGCCAGGCTGGGAAAAAGGGCTGGGCTTAGGGGAAAAACCCAGGTACCTCCTCAGCCTCCTGTGCTGCATGAACTGTTGGGTTTGGAATATTTGTATGCAGAGTCACACTTGAATTCCTTATCAGCCTGCCTTGCCAGTGGCTTATCTGCAATATGAATGAGACTCCCAGCCCTGCTCTGAGAGCCTTTTTGGGCTTGATGAGGTTTTTGAGCTGATGTTGTACCAAATTGTTGTCAAAGCTGTAGAAAAAAACCCTAAAAATCCCCCTAGAATGCCAGGTAGGAAAGCAGAGCAGCAGAAAGAGCAGATCTTTCCCTGTGATCTGGGGATGGGAATGCCTCGAAGGCCTAAATCCTGGAAATGTGGAGCTCTGGTCTGCTGTGGGATGAATCCTGGAAATGTGGAGCTTTCATTTGCTGTGGGATGAATCCTGGAAATGTGGAGCTCTGGTTTGCTGTGGGATGAATCCTGGAAATGTGGAGCTCTAGTTTGCTGTGGGATAAAATCCTGGAAATGTGGAGCTCTAGTTTGCTGTGGGATGAATCCTGGAAATGTGGAGCTCTAGTTTGCTGTGGGATAAATCCTGGAAATGTGGAGCTCTGGTCTGCTGTGGGATGAATCCTGGAAATGTGGAGCTCTCATTTGCTGTGGGATGAATCCTGGAAATGTGGAGCTCTGGTCTGCTGGGGGATGAATCCTGGAAATGTGGAGCTCTCATTTGCTGTGGGATAAATCCTGGAAATGTGGAGCTCTCATTTGCTGTGGGATGAACCCTGGAAATGTGGAGCTCTGGTCTGCTGTGGGATAAATCCTGGAAATGTGGAGCTCTCATTTGCTATGGGATAAATCCTGGAAATGTGGAGCTCTGGTCTGCTGTGGGATGCTGGGTCTGAGGGCTTGACCATCCTCCATCTCCAGGTGGTCTTGGAATGTCATGAAAGTGGGATTGGAAGAGATGTGACCCCACCCCCACCCCAGCTCATGCTGGAAATGCTTAATAAGCTCTTGGCAAGTAATATTTCACTTCTAATTATGGGAGAGAAGGAAAAAATCAAGTCAGATAGGAATCCCAGGTGGAGATGCCCCTTTCACCTGCACCACCCGGGGTACTGTGATCCTGGTGCTGGATGGAGGATGGAGAATGGAAGAGTGAGAGTTGGAGGGAGGATGAAGAGCTGGAGGGAGGATGAAGATCTGGAGGAAGGATGGAGAGCTGGATGGAGAATGGAGAATGGAGGAGTGAGAGCTGGAGGGAGGATGGAGAGCTGGAGGGAGGATGGAGAGCTGGAGGGAGGATGGAGAGCTGGAGGGAGGATGAAGAACTGGAGGGAGGATGCAGCCTGTGGTCACATGTGTGCATGGAGGAGGAGAAAAGCTGCAGGATTTGTGGGATTGGATCCCTTCAGTCCTCAGTGAAGGTACAAAGAAATAAATGCCTATCAGAGTCCAAACCTGGTCCTGCCAGGAAATGCTCTGTGAGCAACTCAACATCTCCATCCTGACCCCAGCACCCTCAGGCCTGGCTGGACACATGGGGAAGGAAGCAAGTGCTGGGAATGCAGGGCTGGGCTCTTTCCATGGCTGCTGGTGTGTTGGAAAGCCCTTCACTGATCCCCTGCACAGCCCAGGCCTGGCTGGGCACAGCCGGTCCAGCGTGACTCGGTGCATTAGCCCTGGCTCACCCACGGTGGGTGGCACCACCCTGGGAATGTTTGCTGCCTTGCTAATGGCTTGTGCTGAGGCCCCCAAATCCATCAATGAACAGCCAAAGCATCTGCCTATAGCTGGGCAGGACTGTGGGATTCAGGATTTGCTGGAAACGGGGGGTGGGATGGATTGGGTGGGTGTACAGGCTCAGCTCTGGAAGTGTCCAAGGCCAGGCTGGATGGGACAGACTGGGATAGTGGGAGGTGTCCCTGCCCAGGGCAGAGGGTGGAACAAGGTGATATTTAATTCCAGCACAAACCATTCCCTGATCCTGTGATGATTCTGTGACTCCGTGATTTTACAATTCTATGGCCTCAGTGTGGAAGCAGAGAGAGCTGATTTAGCACAGAATCATAAAAGTCCTACAGTCTCAGAATGGTTTGGGTTGGAAGGAAACTTAAAGCCCAACTTGTTCCACCCCCTGCCATGGGCAGGGACACCTCCCACCAGCCCAGGTTGCTCCAAGCCCTGTCCAGCCTGGCCTTGGACACTCCCAGAGATGGGGCAGCCACACCTTCTCTGCCCAACCTGTGCCAGGTTCTGCCCACCCTCACAGGGGAGAATTTCTCCCTAATATCCAATCTAAGTCTCTGCTCTTTTATCTTAAACCACTTTGTCTGAACCCTTCAGTCCCACATCTCAAGCTCTCCCCCTTTGCCAGGGTTCTGGCAGAGAAGACTCTGAGCCTGCAGGACCAGAGGAGAGCAAGGTTTTACATACCTAGATCCAGCTAGAAAGGCTTTCCTCTAATTAGTCCGATTAATTTTAAAGCTTCCTAATGAAGGAAAACTCCCCTGCAGTGCCCACACCAAACTGCATTGTCTGAAGGGCAGGAAAGGCACAACATGGGCAGTGGGTGCTGTGGTGGAGGAATCCTGGGGCTCATTTTGGTGCCTTTGGGAACCAGGAGAGCAACATCCCCCCTGTCCTACCACCTCAGCAGCACCTGGAGAGCTCACACAGCACTGGGGTGTGCCTGGGCATGTGTGTGTGTGTGTGTGTGTTCTCTGTCTGAGTTCACTCTGCAGCCTTTCCCTTGGTGGGGGAAAATATGTGCCCACCCACGGATTTCATTAAATTTGTAGGAATTCAGTATTTTTGAAAACTCTGCCGCTCTGTCAGATTGGGTTGGAATTGGCCAGCACATTCAAAAGTTATTAGTGTGGGAGTGATGGCATATAGATATATAAACAGCACAATCACAGAATAAAGCCCCATTTCCTCAGGAAAGTAGGCTAAAAACACAGCGGGCTGGAAACAAGTAAATTGGGTTCCTAAAGTTCTTTTAGCCTGAATGGACTACAGTGATATCTGTGACACAGATAAATAAACTCATTTAAGGAACAGTTTTTGGGGTTGGTGGGTGATTCTCCTAAATTTTCTTTGATGCAATTAAAATAGGAGAACATTTTATTCCCTCTTATCATTCCCGTTTTCTGAAATTGTTGAAGTGAATGGGAGTGAAGGGATATGAGTGAGAGCTGAGAAACTGCTGTGGATATCCCTGGAAGTGGTGCCCTGTTCCTGGAAGTGTCCAAGGCCAGGCTGGACAGGGCTTGGAGCAACCTGATCTGTGGAAGGTGTCCCTGCCCATGGCAGGGGGTGGAACTGCAGGAGCTTTAAGGTCCCTTCCAAACCAAACCAAGGTCAGTTTTTGCAGGTAGCCAAGGAGGGAACCCTTTCTCAGCCTGTTTAAAATGAAGGTGCAGGGTGTCCTCTGGGTGCTGTGGGGTCCTTCATTCCCCTCTCACACCAGCCAAGAGCCACCACTCTTCTGCTGCCACCCAGGAAGGATGAAGGATGCTCTGGACAGACCAACTCCCACCTCATCAGTGCTAACACTGATACGTGAGGCAAATTGTCCACAGGCACTGGTGGGTCATGGTCCACCAAACTATGATATCCAGGCAAGGGAGGTGGGTCAGGAAGCTCATCCCACCCTTGGCTCTTGGCACAGATGCCTGCAGTGGGGGCTGGATGCACATCACGGGGAGCTCAGGACTGACTCCAGCTCTCTGTGATGATTTTAATGCCAAGCAGACCTTAATTCTCCCCAGGGTTTCCTTCTGCTACCTCAGTCAAAGGTTTTGCTATCAGTGGTGCTGGGATGAGTCCCAGATGGGTGGCAAGTGGCAACACTCCAACCCTCTCCAGCACAAGCTCTGTGGGTCCTGTTGTTCAGAACCTTAAATAAGAGCTCCTGGGAGCAGCTGGTGCCCTGGCACCCCGGGGGGGAGGCTCTTCTCAGGTTAGTCCTAAGTAATGCTCTTCCTGGCATAATTATAGCCGAGTCTTTCACCAGCCATGAGAAAAATATAATTAAAGCTCGGCAGTCTCGGGAGGAGCCGGGCTCCAAATTACCACAGTGCCATTCAACTTCAGCAAGGGGAACCAGAGAAAAATAGGAAGAAGGAAGGGAATAAAGACAACCTGGCAGTGAGGAGGGCTAGGGGGAAGTGTCTGGACTCGGCATGGATGCTCCTCCAGGATGCTGCAGCATCGGGAATCATCCGGCCGCATGTGACATCCCACGGGGAGCAGGGAGGCAGGAAAAGCCCCGGAGAGCTGAGCGGCAAAGTGCAGGGAGGCTGTTTGAGCCAAACAGGTATTTTCTTCAGAAAAATGGAACTGCAGCCCGGGCGAAACCCAACAGAAAAGAAAAGCCGCTGTGGTTGCGCTCCCGAGCATCGCGAGCCGCGGTAATGTCCCCACCGGCGCTGGAGCCGCCGTAATGCTGCTTAATGCTCTGCCAGGGCCGTGCCCGCGGCGCTGCCCATTGTGCTGCGCTGCCTCTGAGTGCCCGTGCCCGCTGCTTTTCGGGGGCCTGGGGGGTCTGTCTGCCGGGCTCTCGCTTTAATGTCCCCCTAATCCCGCCTCCTGCTGCCACAGGGGCTTTGGCTGCGGATGCAAAGGGAGGAGGAGGAGGAGGAGGAGGAGGGGTGGGGGTTAAGGGGAGTGTTGTGGCCCCAAAAGGGTCGTGTGTCCCCTTCCTCAGGTCAGGATGGCAGGAATGACCAGGGCCAGAATGGTCACAGCTGAACTGGCTGCAGGGATGGGGCTAAGCTGGGCCCAAGCAGGTCAGGGTGTCCCACCAGCCCCTCTTTGGGCAGCTCTGGGTCCATGGGGGGTTCCTCTGCTCATGGTCTCGTGCAGAAGAGCTGCCTCTTTCCCCGAGGCTGTGGAAGCCACCAGGGGCTCTGCAGGTGTCCCCTGAACCCACGGTCTGGGGACTGATGGGGTCCCAACAGTGACACCTGGTACCTGCCAGGTCTCATGCAGGGTGAGCACACCCCCTCCATCCCTTCCAGTCTCTCCATCCTTCCTGGAGGGGTGCAGAGAGACAGGGAGGAAAACCACAGAAAGGTTGGATGGAGGTGGCTCAAAGGGTAAGACCAGCTGGGGCAGAAGGTGATTCTCTTCTCAGCACACTTTGCTTGTCCCTCTCTGCCCTCCCTCCCCCAAACACCCCTGTGCAATGCAGAGAGGAGCAAAGCCCAGGGCTGGCAGCTTCTGCCAGGCTCTGCCATGGGCAGAGCTGAGCATTCCCTCCTGCCAGCTCCTTCCCTGCTCCCGCCCATGCCAGGCTCCTACGTGTTGACAGCGGTCAGGGGATGGGATTAGGATCAGCTGTCGTTGCTCCCGTTGGTGTGTCACTGTCAGCCGGGATGACACAGGCACCTCTGACTCATGGTAAGCCCATTTCCACCCCTAGTCCAGGCCACTCCGGGATCAGCAGATCCCAGATGGCATCCCGGAGTGCCACATCCCTCCCCATCGCCGGCTCTGGCGGGATGTGATGTCGGCACTGTGACTGTTCACGTCCTCCTGCAATGCCAATGTAATAACTTCCTGCTCAGACAGGATTTGAGGCTTTAAGCCCTTTTGTGGCCGTGTCAAAAGTCAGGAGCAGCCGTTGTGTTTGTGCAGGGCCAGCTCAGAGTGTCCCCAAGTGCCACCCCATTGCCTGTGGGGCAGGGATGGCAGGGCACACCCACCCCCAGGCATGGACAGGCTGGAAAATGGAGTGTCTTTCATAGGAATGGTGCTTTACAGGGTAATCCAACTGGAAAAACCTTGGCAGGGTCTTCTGTGGCCTCTGGGAGAGCAGCTCGTTGGGGTTTTAATGTCATTGCCCTCCCATTCTTCAGCCACCACCATCGATCCCAGCTTGGCAATTCCCACCACCTTCCCTTTCCATTGGGCCAAACAGCAGCTAAACCCCCCATATCCGTGGCTCAGGTGGGTGACAGGCATTCCTGTAATCATTCCCAGCTTTGCTGGGCTGTGGGTAAATAACAGGCAGAGCAGACACTCCCAGCCCGTGGGATTTGCCCTGGTCCTGCCCAGCTGTGCTCCTCAGGGAAGAGCTCCAAAATCCAAGTGCTTTGTGTGGTGTCAGACCCACAGCAAAGCACGACTGGGAGGGATGGGTTTGCAGGAGAGGCGTCTGGGGATGGGGGAGGGAGAGGAACGGCCGGTGGAGGGGTGGGACAGCCGGTGGTCACCTGTGCAGGGACACCAGCTGGAAACGGGCAGGGATGGGTGGCACGGGTGGCAGCGAGGCAGGAGGGTGGAGGGGATTCACTGCCAGCAGGCACCGCTCCCAGGGGAAGGGGCTGCCCCGGAGGGCCTGGCAGGAGGCGAGGAGGATGCAGGGGGTAAAGGAGACGCTGCCTCCTCCTCCTCCTCCTCTTCCTCCTCCTCCCCCCTGGCATCGCACAGCAGCCCATCGCAGCCCGGATCATCTCCCCGGATTTTAATCCAAGCCTTTTACCGGTTTAGCGCAGGGGCTGAGCGGCCGCGCTGCTGTCGCGCTGGAACTGCCCTTCCCGGGAGCGCTGCGGGATGATCCCAGCCCCCGGAGCGAGCCCTGTGGGATGATCCCAGCCCCCGGAGCCCTGTGGGATGATCCCAGTCCCCTGGAGCGCTGCGGGGTGATCCCAGCCCCCGGAGCGAGCCCTGTGGGATGATCCCAGCCCCCCGGAGCCCTGCGGGATGATCCCAACCCCCGGAGGGAGCCCTGTGGGATGATCCCAGCCCCCGAAGCGAGCCCTGTGGGATGATCCCAGCCCCCGGAGGGAGCCCTGTGGGATGATCCCAGCCCCTCGGAGCCCTGTGGGATGATCCCAGCCCCTCGGAGCCCTGTGGGATCCCCCTCCTGACCCAACCACCTCCTGCCTGCACTGTCCAGGGAAGAGGGAATGGGCTGAGGAAGGGAAAGGTGAAGGCTCTTCTTCACAGAGCTGAGCCCAAATGTTGAGTCTTTTCCTTGCATCCGGAGCCTGGGGGTGCACAGGGGATGGAGGGATGGATGGATGGATGGATGGATGGATGGATGGATGGATGGATGGATGGATGGATGGATGGATGGATGGCCTGGGGGGTCCCAAGTCCTCTGTGCTCCTGTAGCCAGTTTGAAAAGCCTCAGGCCAGGAAGTTTCTGTCGCCTCCTCCACAGAGGACAAAGCTGTCCTGGCTTCCTAATCCAGGAAATTAAAGGATTTGATGGTAGACCCTGCTAAGCAAATTTCCCCCCTGAAAATCCCAGGGGGATTTAACCCATGGATCTGACTGATTATCCCTTTAAAGTGGTGACTAAGAAAGGTCCCAGTTCTCCAGGGTGCTGAGCACCCTCAAATGCCATCGTGGCAGTGACGTGGCCATGCCCAGTGGGACCTACTTTTCAGTTTTATTCCATCTCCAATGCCCCTTTTCCATGGAGAGCAGCTTCCCTTTTCTTCCTGCCCACTGCCTGCTGGCACAGCAGAGCCTCCTTGTGCCCCTGTGTCACCCTCCAGGGGTCATGGCACGTTATCTGGGGACTGCTGGTTTCCCCAGTTTGGCCTCAGGAGTGACCCTGATGGGAGGTGGGATGGGATGGGTGGTCTGTGCCCCAGGCAGTGCTTAAAATGAGGTGAAATCTCCAAAAGCACTCCTTGTTCCCTTTCTCATCATTCCTGGGGTTCCTGGAGGGGCTGGACATGGGATTGGGGATGGATGGAGAGGGTGCTGTTGTGTCCACTCATGGCTGTCTCCAGCCACTTTGGGGTCATCCCACAGCAGGGAAAAGCTTCCCTGTCATCCCCAGCTCCACCCTGGACAGGCTGGAGGCAGCAAGAGGTGCAGAGTGGTGCCCATCCCCAGCATCTCCTCCTGGCAGGGAATGGGCCTCCTCCCAGCTCAGATATTTTGCTTTCCAAGCATCTCTTAAGGCCCTGCTGGTCAAAATACAGTTTTCCAGAGTGAAAATACAGGTATTTTTCAGAGTACCAGGTTGTTTTAACACATCCCTCAGACTGCAGAGGAGCCCTGTCTCCTGGAGGCATTGGAGAATTCCTGAGGGGTGAGATTGGACATCAGCCCCACCTCAGCCCCACAGCTGGAGAGCATCGTGGGTGCTCCCAGTGCCATTCCAGCTCCTGGGCTTGGCTCGAGTCCAGGCTGTGCTGGAAGGAAAATCTGAAGTTTAGTTAAGTGAGTTTTTGGTTGATTTTGGAGGGTTTTATGTCATTTCCTCAGAGCCAGGGTGTGTTTGCTGCTTAAAGGGTGTGTGGGCAGAGGAAGGGAATGGCCCATCCTCTCCACCAGCCCATCACCAGGGGACAGGGAGGACCATGAGCTCAACGTTTTGCTGCTTCTGTGGGACTTTTGTGGCTCCAACAGCAGGGGAAGAAACCCAAAAACTGCCTGGAAAGTTCATTTGCCAAATGTCTGCTTTGCTTGAGGTGCCCAAAACTTGTGATGCTGCCAAAGAGTTTCAGCCAAAACACGAAGGGGGTGAAGGGTCAGGAAAGGGGAAAAAAAGACTTTTCCTTGCAGTTCTGTTGTGGTTTGCTTTGGAATTTGGTTTAACTCGTTCTTTGCAGTGTCAAAGTGAAACTGGAATCGAGTGGACAGAACAGCTTTGCTTTCCTGTCAGCACCTCCCTCACCTGAAGTTCTGCCTGAACTCCTCAAGTTCTCCCATTCTCAGCACTCCTCCCTTGGCTGCAGCAGAAACCCTCTGATGATTCCCAGGGGCTGGGGGGTGCTGGTGGCTCCTCAGAGGGATTTGAGGGACTCCCTGGAGGCAGAGCAGGAGCTCCCTCATCTCCCTGTGCCCTTGGCCTGGTTGAGTTTCTCTCCCTGTGCTGCCTTTGGCATTGAGGTTTCCATCCCCATCCCCATCCCCATCCCCATCCTGTGATAACCAGGCAGGAATGGGGTGTTTGGGACTCACCTGAGGATGGAGGCGGGGCTGGGATGCTGATGGTCCTCCAAACCCTCCCCCTTTTGACCCACAGCCTGGGGCAGGGCATGGCAGGGGAAGGATCCAGTGTCCACACCAGCCAGGGGTTTTATGAGGGTCCTTCCTGCATCCCAAAAGATTTATTCCAGATTTGTGGCTACCCTGGAGGTAATGATGGAACTACAGGGTGGTTTAGGTTGGAAAGCACCTTAAAGCTCATCTAATTCCAACCCCCCCCACCATGGGCACATCATGACCACGTCCTCACCCTCCTGTCCTCGATGAATCCATGGAGATGGACAATGTCCCACCACAAAACCTGGGGGAACTCCAGCTTGGCCTGTCATGCATTCCCAAATCTCCACCCCTTGGGATTTTCTGCCCTCCCACTCCTGCTTTTCACTCATCCAGGACAGCTCTGGGGTGTGTGGCTGACCCAGCACCTTCCTGCCTTTCCTCGGAGACTTTGTGCCTTCACTTGGCTCTTTCTTGTTTGGTTTTTTTCTTTATTTTTTCCCCCTTTTTCCAAGGGTTGGTAGAGATTTCTCCCAGCCTGTTTTACCTCCTGCCTGGAAGTGGCAGGTTCGTTTGTAATGTGCTATTTTTGGGTTAGAGGAGCTCTTGCTGTGCCTTTGGGATGGATCATGGAGGGGATGGAGAGGGGACTCAGCCTATCCCACTTCAAATGTCCATGACAATTATCCAGTAAAATCATGGAAACCTGCCCTGTCCAAAGCACCCCACTGCTCACTCCTCTCCTTCCTTGGAGCTGGCTCTTCCCAAATCCTTCTCCAAGTGGGTTCCCCCAGGTTTTGCAGCAGATAATGATGCTCACACTGCTGCAGTTCTCTCATGCCTCCCCCAGTTCATGAGGAAAGGGGGAAATCCATCCCTGGAGCTGCAGTTTGCTCTTCCCTCCGTGTTGGATTTGGGAGAGGGCACTGCCTGGAGCTGGGCTGCATCCAGGGTCAGCTCCCTGTCCCATGGCTGGCAAAAGGTCAGCTCTGGAGAGAGGCCAAACCTCAGCCAGGTGGGACAGTGGCATCAAAGCCCTCCTTTCCCAAGGCAAATCCCAGCCTGGGCTGGCAGGCCCTGGAACACCAGGATGGGCAGGAACTGCCTGGCTGTGCCACCCACCTGCCTCTGCCAGAGCTTCACTCCAAGAGGCAGATGGCAGGGGATGAGGCTCCCTCTCCAGATGTTAATTATCTTGTGAGCTGTGAGTAACATCTCAGGGCAGGGTCTCCATCAGCTTTGTCCTTGCTGGGGGGCGAAAAGTTGAAAGGAAGGAAACCCACAGGGAGGGAAATGCAGACTCTGCCTGGCCTTGAGTCTTCCCTGTGCCCCTTGGCCAGAGGGACTCTGGGATTGTCCTGGCTGGTGGTGGCAGATGTGCCCCTGGGCACCACCTCCACCTGGCCCAGCCCTCTGAAGTCAGAGGAGTTGGATTTTCTTGTGCCAGGACTGGGATTTTTCTGTTTAGCAAAAACAGGGATAAAAATAAACAAATCTGAGCAGCCCCAAGAATGATTTGGATGATGGGAACAAGGTGAGCTGGTGGTGTAATGGCCCTTTGGACACTCTCATCTTCTCCACTAGGAAGGACTCAGCTCAGGGATGTGGCTTGAGCTGTTTCTCCCAGAATTTTGGGGACATGACCCATCCCTGTCCCCCAAGTCAGGGGGACTTTGCACCTTTACACGTCATGGATTCAGTTCTGCAGCAAAACTCCTTTTATCTCCTTCAAGGCAAGGCACAGGACACAAGGACACAGCCTGGGATATTATTTTTTCCTGTTACTTGGGTAAAAAAAATGGAATTTCAGTGCAAAATGGCAAAAGGCACCTCGGGGAATTCACTCTCCATTTGCAGGTTCCAAACATTATAAAGGTAGGGAAGGATCTGGCCTGGAGCAACGAGGGAAATGGGAACTGACTCCATCCCTGTTTCCATGAATTTGGGGACCTCCTGCATTCCATGCCCCAGGAATGGGGAATGGGGAATTCCTGGACCACAGGCACCTGCTCTCCACAAGGTCTCCCAGCTGCCTGGGGAATGGTTTTCCCCTTGGAATGGGACATTTCCTGGTGTAAAACCACAGGGAAACTTGGATTGGGGCTTTTCACCACACCATTTCCTGGGCTTTGCTTTCTTGGGCAGTAACAAACTCCCTGAGGGTTTTTTTTTTCAGGATTAAAGGGTTTGAGTATTATTTTTATTTAATTCTCTCGAAATGTGATTTTCAGAGACATTTTTGCAGAGCCTTCAGCCCCCATTCCCTCTATTCTGTGCCATCCCAGCCCTCCCCAGCCCTTCCCACTGATGGGAGGGTTTGGGCAGGCTGCCAGAGGTGCTGGGTAGGCTGGCACAGGGTTTGGGCAGCCTGGCACAGGGTTTGGGGCAGCCTGGCACAGGGTTTGGGGCAGCCTGGCACAGGGTTTGGGCAGCCTGGCAGAGTGTTTGGGGCAGCCTGGCAGAGGGTTTGGGGCAGCCTGGCACAGGGTTTTGGTGAGCCTGGCAGAGGGTTTGGGCAGCCTGGCAGAGGGTTTGGGGCAGCCTGGCAGAGTGTTTGGGGCAGCCTGGCACAGGGTTTTGGTGAGCCTGGCACAGGGTTTGGGGCAGCCTGGCACAGGGTTTGGGCCAGAGCCTGGCAGAGGGTTTGGGGCAGCCTGGCAGAGGATTTGGGGCAGCCTGGCAGAGGGTTTGGGGCAGCCAGGCAGAGGGTTTGGGGCAGCCTGGCAGAGGGTTTGAGGCAGCCTGGCAGAGGGTTTGGGCAGCCTGGCAGAGGGTTTGGGGCAGCCTGGCACAGGGTTTGGGGCAGCCTGGCAGAGGGTTTTGGTGAGCCTGGCAGAGGGTTTGGGGCAGCCTGGCAGAGGATTTGGGGCAGCCTGGCAGAGGGTTTGGGGCAGCCTGGCACAGGGTTTTGGTGAGCCTGGCAGAGGGTTTGGGCAGCCTGGCACAGGGTTTGGGGCAGCCTGGCACAGGGTTTTGGTGAGCCTGGCAGAGGGTTTGGGGCAGCCTGGCAGAGGGTTTGGGGCAGCCTGGCAGAGTGTTTGGGGCAGCCTGGCACAGGGTTTTGGTGAGCCTGGCAGAGGGTTTGGGGCAGCCTGGCACAGGGTTTTGGTGAGCCTGGCAGAGGGTTTGGGCAGCCTGGCAGAGGGTTTTGGGCAGCCTGGCACAGGGTTTGGGCAGCCTGGCACAGGGTTTGGCAGCCAGGCTCGCTCTTTGCCATGCACAGCACCTGCTTCGTGTCTGGCTGCAAAGAGCCCCAGCAGAGCTTTGGGCTGCATTACGTCATGTCAGAGGTCACATTAAGCAGCTTTTTTCCCTTGATTAAGAATTCCAGAGATGGGGAGGGGGGAGGAAAAAGCAGCCGGAGGGCGCAGGCAGGGAAATGTGCCAGTGCGAAGCAGGTAAATGGGAATTTATGCACGGCAAGCTAATTGGTGTGTCTCATATTCCACCCCCTGAGTGCCAGCGCTGTTTCTGCCTTCACAAATCACTCCGGGCCGGGCTGGGGCAATAAGGACGAGCCGGGAGAGCTGCGAGAGGAGCCGAGCCGGAATGAGGAGCGGCTTTTATCGGGGCGATAAATGCCAGAGAGGGAAAATAACAAACAGGTTGTTAATTGCTGCCATCTCCCCATTCCCTCAGGGCGTTCTCTGTCTAGACAGAGCCTGGCCCTGGGTCGGCCTGGCAGGGATTGGGGCTGGAGAGGCGCTGGATGCGGGAGGGGTGCCCGGTGAAGCCCCGGGAGGGGCAAAGGGAGGCAGGATGGGCACTGCAGCTCGCCCAGCTCTGCCCTAAATCAGGGATGCTCCCGCAGAGGGAAAGCCAGACAGTCTGCAGTGCCTATTAATAATTCAGTCCCAATTTGTCCCATGGAGGAGAGCAGGAAGAGCGGCCAAGCCTCCGCTCCTCGCCCGCGGTGATGGAGATGCTGCCCGGAGCGGGCAGAGCCTCCCGGCGCTGCTTGCAGCGATCGATGCCACGCTGGCAGGGTCGGCAGCTGGGCACGCCTCGCTCTGCCATCCTGGAGGGACTGGAGAGCCTCGGGAGAGGGTTGTTGCATCAGCATTCCCATCTCCCGGCGCTCCGGGCTTTGGTTCCCGGCATCGAGCACGGGGCGACTTGGGCTTTGTGTTCCGCGGGGCGTCTGTGCTGGACCAGATCAGAGAATCAGCCTAGAATCCCATTCTCCTCTCACCCCAAAGACTAAAGTCTCTGCTAAAATCCCTTCTACAACATAGTACAGTCCACAAAAAACCCCAAAAATAACCAAGAGTCCTGCGAGAAGCCAGACCGAAGGACGTAAAGACACAGAGAACGGTGCAACTTGTGACAAATGGCAATTCTCCAAATGCAGCTACAGATCCTGCTCTGCTGGGCCAGAGGGAGTGGAAAACAATCCCTGGGGGATCGACCCACCCCAGGGACTCGCGTTCCTGCCAGCCTGGCTTTCCACATGGGAAAGTTCCTTTTCCCTGGTTGGAGCAGCCATCCCTTCCCAGCACAAGGTGCATCCTGAGACTGCCCTGAGCCCCCCCTGTGCTTTTCAGGAGCTGGGGTTGGATCCCACAGACCTGCCAATGCCCTCTCAGAATTTTTCCTGAAGTGTTTTCAGCTGCTGTGCGTTTCAATTGAATTTTGCCGTTTGAAAAATGCATGAACCTCTGTAAAGGAGGGAGAAAAAACGTCCCTCCTGTAGGAAAAGATAAAGATGCATTCAAAAAAAAAAAAAGAAAAGAAAAAAAGAAAAAAAACACCAACCCAAAAGCTGCCTGATTACATATTGACCTGCAGACAGAGTGAATCCAGTGGAGCCAGCCTGGCCCCTCAGGAGAACTCGAGGCTGTTCATTATGGCCCAGGATGAGCTCATGGCAGGTTAACTCCATCCTCTCCACTTGGGATGCCTCCAGCCCTCAGTGCTTGCAGTGAAGCCTTCGGTGACTGATTGACACGTTTTCCATGAAAACACGGACCACGGGGTCCTTTTGTGGGGAGCAAAGGGCTTAGGGCTTGCTGCAGTCTCGGGTGTGCTCCTGGGAGGAGCTGGGAGAGGTTCCATCAGCTCTGGGGTCTCCATCCCTGCAGGGAATTCCAGAAGCAAAGCAGGAATTTCACACTTTCCTGTCAAGCCTGAACCCCACTGAGAAGGGGATCCTTCAGCCAGGCTTGGAGTTTGGGAGCACCAGGGAAGTGAGGAGTTTGCTTGGGAAAGAATAAAAATCCCTTGGCAAGAGCTGCCACGTGGATTTTGGGAAACAGATCTTCTTTTCCAGAAATCTTGCCCAAATAATGCAGATTTTCCTGTGTCCAGAGCTCCCTTAGACCCCAAACATGAGTTTGCTCAGAGTCTGCTGCCTGTTTTCTAATTGAGGAGTGTGTATTTCATACAGAAGTGGAACAAAATTAGGAATAAGGATGGCAAAGCCCTCACCTGGATCCAGCTCCCCCTTCTTCACCATCACTGCAATCAAACAATGGCTGGGGAGAGACTCAGCAGTGCCCCAGGTTTCCTGTGACTCCAGGTGCCATCCCAGAAATTCCAGGTGTCCCATTTACAGCCTGGAAATGTTTCTGGGCTTCTGTAAACTTGCTCTAATTCCCAGTCTCCTTT
Organism: Pithys albifrons albifrons; assembly: GCF_047495875.1. Classification (NCBI taxonomy): domain Eukaryota; kingdom Metazoa; phylum Chordata; class Aves; order Passeriformes; family Thamnophilidae; genus Pithys; species Pithys albifrons. The sequence continues at coordinate 20,088,142 of NC_092469.1, forward strand.
TTAAGCAGTTTGTCCCACTTGTTCTCCTGCCAAAGAATTCCATTAACCAAAACACATCTAAAGCCTCACCTGGTTTGAATTTTGTTTCCTTCCTTCCCAAATCCATCAGGATTTTGCTGAGAGCTTCCCCCTTTTTGGCTAAACCAGCCCCCAGCTCCAGGTTTGCAGCAGAGGCCTCACATCACCTCCCTGCTCACACAGAGCCAGCCCAGAGGCACTGCTGGAATTCCTAAAAAGCCAAGCTCTTCCCTGCAAATCAGGTGATTTCAGCTTCTTATAGATTAGCTGGAGCTGATAAACTTGGCATTAGGGAGCAGGGACAGGTATTATCCCTTCCCTTGTCTGCTCTGGCCAAATCACAGGAGATCTGCAAAGGTCTGCAGGAATCTGGTTGGTTGGGACTTTTCCTGCCTCCTGCCAGCTCCTCTTGCCAGTTTGACCATTTGCCCACTCAGCCTCCAAGAAGGGTGAGTCAGCTTGGCAAAAAATTAATAAATAAAATATTCCAAGCCAGGTCCAGCGTGGACTCTCAGCCCTGCCCCAAACAGGACCTTTGGGACTCAAAAGCCATAAACCATCCCAACCATCTTTCCTCGGGCTCTTCCCAGCCCTGTCCTTGCTGAAACACCTTCCCCCAGATCAGCTTGGATGGTGGAGTGCACTGAACTCCTGGAATCACGGAATGGTTTGGGTTGGAAGGAATATTAAAGCTCATTCAGTCCCAGCCCTGCCATGGGGTCCCACCTTCCACCAGCCCAGGTTTCTGGATTCATCCCAGCTGGAGGAGGAGGCTGAGGATGCTCAGAGGTGGGAGGAATTAAACAGCTCCTCTTGCATCACTCTTTCCTTCATCCCATCATGAGCCCACCGGAATGAGATGATCTTCCAGATCCCTTCCAGCCCAAACCATTCCACCATTCTGGGATCCACAGGGAGGGATCCAGCCTTATTTTGACTGTAATTCCCAGCCAAAACTTTATGGCAGCACTTAGGGCAGGAGGAGGAGAGTGTTTAGGTCATGTCCTGTCCGTTTGTCGTGGAGAAAACCCCACTTTCCAAGGAAATAAACTCAGGCAATTCCGTGGGAATTCCGATTTTGCGGCCGCCACGACGCGTGTGGAGGAGACAGCTGTTAAATCCGGGCTGTGACAAAGCCAGGCAGGCACTAACGGGATTACGGGCATTTATTTGGGAATACTGATGTGCTTTATTATGCAACGCGTGGATCACCAGCACTCTCTGCTTGGGCTCCGCCGGCGCCTCCCCCCGCCCCGCGCCTCTTAGGCGGCTTTGCAAACAATCGGGCTGCGCTTTCCATCGGCTTTGGGGAATCCGGGCTATTTGGGATGGAGATGGCTTAATTAATGGGATTGGGGTTTAACCCTTGCTGGGCCAGAGCCTCGAGTTTTAGTTTTTAGAGGTTCGCTGCTTTTCCTGGGCTGATGGTGGGATGGGCTGGTCCAGGAGGCGCTGGAGGGAGTTTTCCAGGGATGGAGATTTTAACCCATTCAGGTTGGACATCAGGAGGAATTTCTTTCTGGGAAGGGTGGTCAGGCACTGGAAGGGGCTGCTCAGGGAGGTTTGGAGTCCCCAGCCCTGGAGGTGCCCAAGGAATGTGGCACTCAGTGCCCTGGGCTGGGTGATGAGGTGGGTACAGGTTGGACTCCATGGGCTGGGAGGGCTTTTCCACCCTCAGTGATCGTGGGATTCTGTAAAGGGAGGATAAATAAATGCTGGAGAAAGGAACAGAGCTTGGGTGATCACACAGTCCCAGAACTGTCTGCAGACACCTCCATGTGTCCCCACGACCTTTGGAAGTGTCCCAAGCTGCTCTCCAGCACTCCCAGCCTCCTTCCCTGGCAGGCTGTGGCAGATCAGAGTGTCCCGCTGCCTCTCCAGGGAGGAGTTTGGGAGGCAGAGTGTAATCCTGCCTGCTGAGTTCAGTCCAGACGTTATTAATCCTTTGTTCCAGGCCAGCAGGGACCTGCAGCCTGTCCTGGGAATGTGCTGCAGGATGGGAAGGGCAGGCCCATCCCCAGGTTTCAGGCCAGGAGACAGCAGAGGGAGAGATGGATGGAGGATCTTCAGATCCACATCACTGAGAGGTTCTCAGGGAAGAATCCAGATGTTCAACAACCTCGGGGTCAGCACTGGAATTTTAAGCCTCTGGTGGCACCATCCCTGGCACTGGGAGGGGGGGGGGTTTAATCACTGGGGCTCTGATGTCCCCCCAGCCTTTCCCACCAACCACATTGTGCCAAAACTGTGGCCTACAAGAGACCTGGAGGGACAGGCCAAGGGAATGGATTCCCACTGCCAGAAGGCAGGGATAGATGGGATATTGGGAAGGAATCCTTCCCTGGGAGGGTGGGCAGGCCCTGGCACAGGTTGGGCAGAGAAGCTGTGGCTGCCCCATCCCTGGAAGTGTCCAAGGCCAGGTTGGAGCAACCTGGAACAGTGGGAGGTGTCCCTGCCTATGGCAGGGGTGGAACTGGATGAGCTTTAATGCCCCTTCCAACCCAAGACATTCCATGACTCCATGAAAAACAGGAGCAGTTTGCACCTCCTCTCCCAGCAGCTCCTGCTTGGAGCATCCCTGCTCCTCCCAAAAGAGCAGAACTGGGATACCTGCCAGGGAATGGGCTGTGCCATGTTTGTCCACTCGTGGAGCAGAGAGAGAACTGGGCTCAGGGTGGGCCAAAAACCATTTAAAGCCAATTTTTTGGTTCCACTGGTCATGGAGGACCTGTGGGACCTGCCACAGCATCACCACAGCCCCTCCAGCACCTCCAACAGCTCTGGATGACGGGGTCGGATCCACTTCCAGGGCTACTCCAAAGCAGCCCATTGGTGGAAATAAAGCACTTTCTAAGGCAGTGCTGGCACTGGCACACGAGGGGCAGGCTCAGGGAGGGCCAGAACACAGGCCCACCATCCCACAGCCCTGGTTGGTGCCACACCAGGCAGTGCCAGGCACGTTCCTGGCCCTGGTTTCCATCTCCAGGAGCCCATCAGGAATGGCATCCTCCCCATGCAGATGTCGGGAAATCAGAGGGAATTCAGAGAGAGGCAGAAAACAAATGATTAAAGGAGATGGAGGGCCTGGTTTTGGAGGGAAAAGAAATCAGCTGAGCTATTTATAGCACTGCCTGCACCGAGGAGGAGGGAACAGGAATTTTTAAAAGTGCCTGGATAGCAGGGAAAAGGGGAAGGGATGAACCAGCCCGGCAGAGAGGCTGTGTAAGGGTGTGAATCCGGAGTGGTGGGATGAAATGCCATCCAACAGGAGTGTCTGGAGAGTCACTGGGGAGTGCAGGGGACAGCTGTGGAAAAAATGCCAGAGGAGGATGTGTTAAGGGATGGTGGAGGTGGCACTGGTGCCAAACCCCCATTCCAGCCTCAGTATTTATTTACATCCAGCGTTTTACACAGAACGTGGGGGTGGGGATGGAAATCTTCAGGTTTTTTCATCCTAAAGCAAATGGGTTTGGTTAAAAAAAAACCAAACCAGCTTTAAATTCAGGCCTTGAGCCCCAGAGGCTCGTGGGAGATGCTCGGGGAGGCTGCAGGCTGGGATCCCCCCCCTGGAGGGATGTGGGATGGAGGGGACCAGCCTGCTCTGGGGTGATGCATCCCTGGGGTGACAAACCATCCTGCTCCTGTTTCCTGGTTATTTCCAGGCTGAGAAGCAGCTCATGGACGTGTTGTGGCTGTAACATCCCTCACTCCTCAGTGAGCCCCATCCCTCACTCCTCAGTGACCCCCATCCCTCACTCCTCAGTGAGCCCCAACGCTCCCCTTGGCATCCGAAGGGTCCCGGAGCACAGGGGGGTTTGTGGGGGCACTTTGGGGGGCTCGGCTGCCTAACGTGGCCCTGCTGTCTCCTGTTGCCTTGCAGGACCTCCCACTCCCGGGCCAAGGCGGAGGCCGCCGTGACGGCGGCGCAGAAGGCGCAGGAGGAAGCGCGGATCGCCAGGATCACTGCCAAAGAGTTCTCGCCTTCCTTCCAGCACAGGGAAAACGGTCAGTGCGGGGCCCTGCGGGCATCCAGAGCCCCAACCACGAGCCCTGGGCACGGGCTCGGGCTGTGCCTGCAGCTCCCGGTCCCCATGGGCATTCTTGGGGTGGGAAACTGCCAGTGATACCAGATTTCAGAAGGTGGAGCACAAGCCTTTCAGTCCTCAACACTTCCACCTTGTCCAGGGCTTCTTTGTCTCCTCTTTTCACACCAGAACATTCCCGGTTTTTAATTCATAGCCCTCGATGGTTGCACAGACAAAACCAACAAGTGCTCTGGATGGAAAATGCAGAGATGATCCCAGAGGTCACCACTGATTTCACACCCATGGCCTGTGTGGGTCCTGGTTTCTCTGGAATGCTGGACTGGCACTCTGGGCACTCATCCTTCCCTTGGCCAGGAAATCAGTGGTGTACTCCTGCCAAGCTGTTGGAAAAACCTGTGTTTGAGCCCTGCTTTGCTTCCATCTTCAACATTCCCTGCTGGTTTGTGCTGCTTGACAAGAGGTTCAGGCCCAGCAAAGGCTCAGGGAGGAGGGAGTCGAGGTGGGTCAAGGGGCTGCAGGGCGGCTCCAAGTCCCCACAGCAATAATTAACATAATAATTAATATATGGGAATGGGTTTATTCAAAAGTTTTGCTGCACCCAGCCCTCATTAGGAGGCGTCTGTCATTATTTTCTCCCCCTCCCAGCTCTCCAAGTGAAGATTACTCATTCAGCTTAATTGCTCCAGGGGCTGGTGCCGGTGACTCACGTTCCCTGAGGATGGGGAAAAGGATCACTGGATCTTTCGGTCCAGCCTCGCTTGGGCTGTGGGGGCGATCGGGGCATCCCGAGGCTCAGCAGGACGAGCCAGACGGGGTGTGGGGCGCGGCTCCCGCCACGATCCCGCCCGAGCCGAGGCACATTCTCATCCAGGGCACAGCCCCGGGCATTTGGGCTGGCGGAGCATTCCCTGGCAGAGCTCCGAGCCTCAGGCTCTGCTCGCTGAAGGATGTTCAGCCCCCCCAGCATCCCTCCCTCCCACCGAGGGATCTGAGCCTGGCCCCAGGGGCTTCTGCGGCCCGGAGATATTCCTCAGCTCCATTTCCTCCTGCCAGGAGACTTTGCTGGTTTAAATCACCTCTTGGAAAGATATTTTTAGGTAATACATTTTTTACTACCTCTCCAGACGGGGACACGGTGCTCGGCCGTGCCGGGGTTGGTGCGGCGGGGCGGGTCGGGCGTGCGGGGAGGGGATGGAGGGGAAGGGAGAGGAGGAGGCTCCGCTTAGAGCGCATTAAAAACCAAACACAACAGCCGAGACTCGTCGGCAAAGCTGGAAGCGCCTGCGGAGCGACTCGGGCAGAGAAGAACAGGTGCGAGTGGCTGTGACACCGCACAGACCGCGGGACCCCGGGCTGCAAACGGGCTGAACGGGGCTGGGGGAGCTGCCACCATCCTGCACGTCATTGGGGGAGCGCTACGTGCCCATCTGGCACAGGGTCCCGCGTGCTGGATGTGCCCCCCTTGCACAGTGCCATGGGTGCTCCATGTGCCCACCTGGCACAGGATTGCAGGTGCTGGTGTGCCCCCCTTGCACAGTGCCATGGGTGCTCCATGTGCCCACCTGGCACAGGGTCCTGTGTGCTGGATGTGCCCCCTTTGCACAGTGCCATGGGTGCTGTGTGTGCCCACCTGGCACAGGATTGCAGGTGCTGGTGTGCCCCCCTTGCACAGTGTCATGGGCGCTCTGTGTGCCCACCTGGCACAGGATTGCAGGTGCTGGATGTGCCCCCCTTGCACAGTGCCATGGGTGCTGTGTGTGCTCCCTTTGTTAACTGTCATGGGTGCTGGATGTGCCCCCTTCCTTCAGGATTGTGGGTGCTGGATTTGCCCCCCTTGCACAGCACTGTGGGTGCTGGATGTGACTCCCTTCCAGGGTGCAGCAGGTCCCGAGTGCCACCCCCTGTACACACTGTGGTGGGTGCTGTGCCACCCACACCATGGGTGCTGGATGTACCCTCCTGGCACAGCATCGTGGGTGCTGGATGTGCTCCTTGCAGTGTGGTGGGTGCTGGGTACCACCCACCTTGCCCAGTGAGTGCTGTGGGTGCTGGGTGTCCCCTTGCAGGTTTTTTTGGGAGCTGAGTGTCCCCTCCTTACAGGGTTTGTGGGTGCTGTGGGACCCTTACAGGTTTTTGTGGGTGCTGAGTGTCCCATCCTTGCAAGGTTTTGTGGGTGCTGAGTCCCCCTCTTTCAGGGCTTTGTGGGTGTTGAGTCCCCCTCTTTCAGGGCTTTGTGGGTGCTGAGTCCCCCTCTTTCAGGGCTTTGTGGGTGTTGAGTCCCCCTCTTTCAGGGCTTTGTGGGTGCTGTGTCCCCACCTTGCAGGGTTTGTGGGAGCCGTGGGACCCTTGCAGGGTTTTGTGGGTGCTGTGGGACACTCACAGGGGGGTTCATGCCCACCTCAAGGTCAGCCCCACCACCATCCTGCCCCGGTCATTCCCACAGAACAGACTCCAGACCTGCAGGCACCAACTCCAGCAACGCCTTTACCTGGAAGGTGAAAGTGCCTACCTGGGAAAAATGAAAATATCCTGCTCGGTGTCCTGCACCACCCTCTCCCCTGTGGTTTTCCAGCTTCACCACTCGCGGGGATCTCTCCCATCCCCTCCCTCTCACTGAGGTTGTTCCCCCCCGGTTCCTGCACGCAGCAGGGTCAGCCCGTGGTGCTGGTGAAGCGAATCCCCCAAGGTGACAGTGACACATCAGTGTCCGGGGCAGGAGCTCAGCACCCTCCCAGATCCCAGATGTGGGTGCTCAGAGGGCACGGGTTTGGCTTTGCAGCCCCCTGGACTGGGCACAGCTGCCTCGGGGCTGCTGGAAAGCCCAAGTTCCGTGCTCTGCATCCTCCTTCGCGCTCTCGCAGCCGTTTTTCCAGGAACATCACGTGCTCCCCCCCTAATTTTAGCTCGGGATAATTGTTGCGCATCCTCGGGGGTGGGAAGCGGCAGGACGGACGGCAGCGCTGCCGCTGCTGATTCCTGCGGGAGGAATCGCCTGGATCCCGCTGGCCCCGGGGCTGGAGGGCTGCTGTGCCCCCACCGTGCCAGCCCCTCGGTCTTTGCTGCTCCCAGAGCCCAGCCAGGGGCTCCACAACTCTGGGAATTAACCCATGGAGGGGTTGAGTTGGCTCAACTCGCTGCAGGTGCGGGTGGGGAACATCTGGGATGGGGAGGGCTTAAAAATGCGATGTGGGTCTGCAGGGGGAGGGCGCTGGAGCATCCTTGGGTTTTCCTGCCCCCGCTGTGGGGCTCTGGGGACCAGGGAAAGGTGCAGGAGTGGTGGGGGCAGCAAGGCCATGGCTGATGGTGCTGTTGGGGATCAGCTTTGGGGTCCTTGCAGCTGGTGGGATGATTTCAAGTCCCTGAAATTCCAGCAATACCCCTGGAGACTGGAATTGGGGAAGATTCCTGAGGCAAACAGGGACACTCCAGAGTTGGGTGAGCCCATTCCAGCTGTGCCTTTCCAGCTTTCTCACACACAGCCACTTATCCCTCCGTGCCTCAGTTCCCTGTTTGTGGTGCCAAAGGGTGGCTGGAACGGGAATGTCTGAACATCAGCCACAAAACCAGTTTGTGTTTTATCCCAGGACAGTTACTCTGCTGGAAACAGAGGGCTGAGCTCCACCTTTGTCCTCCACAGCAATTTCCCACCAGTGCCAGGATTCCTCAGACAAATCCCAGGAGACTGAGCATCCCACAGACAAACAGGGACACAGAAAACAAACTAAGACTGAACCATCTGAATATTGTCCAAAAAAAACTGAGTCATTGGGTGATCATTCCCATAAATTGCTTCAGTAGGAGATTTCCCAGCCTTGTCACTATTTACCTGCCCTGTAAGAGCTTTGATGGGGACTCTCCTGGCGTGGTGGGACACGGGGATGGCTCTGGGTGGAGGCACATCCTGGCACCAGCAGCTCCCCAGAAAGATGTGATGGGGAAAATCCCTCAGTGGCAGCAGAGAGATCAGAGCAGACCTTTCCAAACGTTTGTTTTGAAGCGATGACAAGGATTTCAGTTCCTCCTTTTGGAGCCTCATCTCTTGTCTAGCCATGGCAATCGCAATTAGACGCCTTTCAGGGGCATTAGGCACTTAATATATTTATCAAATTATCCCCATAATTTAGCATGGCTTTAGCTGGGAACTATTTGAGAGGGGAAAATGAGAATTAACCACTATTAGCTTGAACCCCCTTGAAATAATTTGGTGCTTCATCAATGATTAACAAGCAGGAGGTTTTTTGTAACTGTTCCTTCAGCAGCAGGAGACATTCAGTCCCTTAGAAGTCCCTGTTCCCAGGGAGACTCCGGAAAGTCTCTGGACTAGAAGGGAATGAAGAGCCTTCAGCAGGATGGGATAAGGAGGATGGTGGATGTTGTGCTCAGGCTGTTGGGAACATGTGAGGCCTGACCACCCCTGTGCTCTCCATCACATCCAGGGGTGCTGAGGAGGGAAATGTCCATGTCCTCCTGCTCTGTGTGGGGCAGGAGAGCTCTTGGGTATGAGGGGTGTGTGTGTGTGTGAGGGGGTTCTTGCTCATCTGCCCTGATGTTGCCACCTCCTTATGAAACCTTTGAGGTGAGATTTCCTTTCTGTATCTCAGAGCCAGAAAGTGAGTTTGTTTCCCATCCAGGAGAGGCGTGAGGGCTGTTGGCATCCATGGGGCATCCAGGGGCACAGGGTGACCCCAGTGCCACCAGTACACACGGGGTGACCCCATTGCCACCCAGCACACATGGGGTGATCCCAGTGGCACCAGCACACATGGGGTGACCCCAGTGGCACCAGCACACACAGGGTGATCCCAGTGGCACCAGCAGTCACAGGGTGACCTCAGTGCCACCAGCACACACAGGGTGACCCCAGTGGCACCAGCACACACAGGGTGATCCCAGTGCCACCCAGCACACACAGGGTGACCCCAGTGGCACTTAGCACACACAGGGTGACCCCAGTGCCACCAGCACTCACAAACACAGAGCACAGGGTGAGCCACGGGCTGCCACCAACCACATCACACCCTTCTCCTGCTTCCAGCCTGGTAACCGATGGGGAAGGGTGGTCAGATGGATTCAAAAACTCACTAACAACCCCCCCCCACCACCACCCCCAGCAGCTCAGCATTGTTGGTGCCTTCCCCATGTCCCCGGGGCTGCAAACCCATTGCTGTGCCAGCTCTGGTGGCTCTGCGGGCACCGGGGTGGTGCGAGGGCAGCTTCGGTGCCACACCACGGCAGTGGCAGTGCCTGTTTGCTGTGCTGAGCCGCTGCTGCCCCGGTCCCACCCCGCTGCCCCCCACCCTCCAAACGGACAGCCCGGTGGGCACCCACGGGGCAGAAATAATCCTTTCGCCTCTGTCTCCCCCTCTCTCTCCCCCTGCACGCAAAAAGGGCTCGAATGCCAGAGGCCGAAGCGGCAGAACTCGAGCGACGACATCGAGGTGCTGTCCACGGGGACGCCGCTGCAGCAGGAGAGCCCCGAGCTGTACCGCAAAGGGACCACCCCGTCCGACCTGACCCCCGAGGACAGCCCCCTGCAGAGCTTCCCCAACAGCCCCTGCCCCACGCCGCCCCTCGGCCCCGCCTGCAGGAACAAGAGCGCCCACTTCTCCAGGCAGGTCTCGGTGGACGAAGAGAGGGGTGGGGAGATCCAGATGTTGCTGGAGGGGCGTGGCGGGGATTACCTGCGGCCCAACAGCTGGAGCGAGGAGAAGGCCGGGGGGACGCGCGGGGTGAGAAGCGGGACCCTGCGCAGCGCCGGCCCCGAAGAGTATCGAGGGCGGAGTGGGGGACACAAACACTCCAACCACAAGCAGAGAGAGAGGTGGACAGATTCCCCAGCCACGGTCTCATGGACTTCCCACCACAGGTCCCACAACCACAGCTCAGGGAGCTCCAAACTGCTTGAGCTGGACGAGGAGAAGATGAGCAATTACGAGATGGAGATGAAGCCCCTCATGAGGATGGATTCTTATATGCAAGAGATTCACACCCAAAAAAGACACTACGGCAAAGGGGGAGCCTGCAGGAGCATGGCTGACGACCCCCGTGGGGAAGAGCGGGGCTTCGGCGTGCAGAGGCTGAGGGCTAAGTCCCAGAACAAGGAGAATTTCAGGCCAGCTCCCCCTGCCGAGCCCACGGTGCAGAAACTGGAAAACCTGAGATTCGGGGACAAAGCTGAACCTCGGCTACTGAGGTGGGACTTAACCTTCTCCCCGCCACAGAAATCTTTACCTGTTGCACTAGAGTCTGAAGAGGACAGTGGGGATGCGCTCAAATCCAGTACGGTAAGAGAGAGAGGGGCTGTGCCCAGCTGCGGGAGGGGCTGCAGGAGTGGGAGGGGAGGGGAGTGTGGAAAACCTGAGTTATTGTTGGTTTGTGCCTTGAATCCCCCTCCTCACTTCTCCCATCCTGTGGGATTTCCCCTGCAGGCAGAGTGTTGTGGTGGGAACAGCAGGATCCTCACTGGAGGATGTGAGCACCAAGCCTGGGGTTGTTTTACAGCCCAGCCACTGGATAAAATGGATAAAAATCCCATTATTGCTGGGAATTGGAGGGGAAAGCTGTGGGCAAAAGGTGTTGGTGGTGCTTCCTTGTGTTTCGGTTGTGGCACCAGAACTTCATGGTGGTCCAGGAGCCTGTGGAGAACAACTCCTTGTGAGACATCCCGCCCTGGGCTCCTCGTTTTGGGGGAGATAAGGACACTTTGGGCATCAAGTGGCTGCTGGGTAGAGCAGGAGGTGATCAGGCCAGAGGGGAGACAGAGTGATCCTCAAACACATAAAAGCTGCTGCAAAGTGGAAGGGAATAATCTGTTCTCTATTAACAGAATTAATGGGCTTAAATTCAAGCCTTAGAGGAGGAGTGAGCCATTAGCCACGGCTAATGAGTTGAGGGCTGTAATTAATTGCCTGGGGGGTGGATGGAGGGGAGGAGGGGGTCTGAGACCTGGTTAGACATCAGCAGCTCAGAGGGCACCTGGGCAGGGCTGAACCTGGTTGGGAGGAGGCTGAGCTGTGTCATTTTCGGGTTTTTTGCAACTCTGGTTTTTGATGCTTCCTGGATTTACCATTGAGGAGCTTCGTCACTTGTTCTCCCTGTTGCTTTGGCGTTGCTGGGAGAGCTCTGATGGCAGCAGTGGGGAAGCCACCACTGCCCCCACCTGCCCCTTGGTGAGTCAGTGCCAAACACGGGGCAGGGCTGGAGGTGTCTCATGCTGAGTGTCCCAGACCTGTAACGCTCAGGCAGCGACATTTGAGGCTCTGGCAGAAGGAAGGAGCTGAACCTCCGTGTCAGGGGTTGGTGGTTTGGGGTCATGGACCTGAAATGAATTTGTCAGTCACGCCGAAAATTTGGGCTCGAGGCACCGCGGTGTGCAAGGGGTGATCACGGTTGCCATGCCTACAGCATCCCTGCTCCTGCAGCTCTGCCAGCATGGCCAAGGTGGTGGCACCTCCAAAGGTGGCAGAGAGGAGGGAGCAGTGGCATTTGCAGCCCGGGGTGCAGCAAGGACTGAACTACAGATCTGCCACAGCTCCCCTGCTGTGGCTCTGGAGAAATCCCACACACACAGTCGGGAGCTCATCCCGGGAGCACCCACACAGCTCCGAGGGGCAGCTGAGCACGGGGGGTGCCGAGGGGTGCTCTGCAGGGAATGTCCTGCCGGGTGGAACACACAGGGCTGCGGTGGGTTCAGCCCCGAGCACGGGGGATGCTCCGCAGGGAATGTCCTGGCGAGTGGAACACACAGGGCTGCGGTGGGTCCAGCCCGAGCACGGGGGATGCTCCGCAGGGAATG